>NC_081416.1:34425986-34506368 GCF_949786415.1 Peromyscus eremicus | reverse complement strand
TAAATGATGGCACTTAAAAAAAATACGGTATTTAAAAAAAACACAATGAAAGAAGTTTTACCTAGAAGGTACGAAAGCCCTGAGTGATAGTGGAGTTACTGATTGGTAAGCGCTACAATTAACCTAATTAAAAGTTTACCACCTCAGGCACAAATTCCCAAGTGTTCTCAAGGCACTCACGTAAGTTTCTGGAACCAACTCATTGGTCGCCACCACAGGTCCAAATTGATGATGGAGATGAGCAGAGAAAAGAATCTGCTTCGGTACAAAAGATGTTTTTAAACGAATAAAATTTAATACCTTCCTTATCAGATCATATAAAATTGAGTATGGTAGGCTAAAACAAGGCAATCATTTGTTCAGAAATGATAATTTATTCCAGGAAAATTTACTTGGTCATCAAAAGTCAATCAGAGTTTTATTTTTGCTTTCCTCCCCAGAATCAAACTTCTCACAGAGATTTGTGATCACCATTATTGAGCTACATAAATGATTCTTACCAAATATTTCATTACTCAGGGCTTCCAATCCCAACGTCATACTTTATTTAAAAGAAAAAAGAAAGAAAGAAAGAAAACAAAGGAAAGAGGGGGAAAAGATTCAAATATCAGAACCAAATAGAAGAGACAAAACATTTCTTTTAAAAAGACGTATCACCAATCCCTTTAAACAAAAGGAGAATCAATCCTAGGCAGTCACTTTGTAAGCGGCTTTTACTATTTAAGTAAAATTGGTAAACTAAACTCAGGTCTACTGGCACATAAAATCACTAGCAGCAATGGGCAAGGCATGCAAACTGAGAAGCATTTACAGTAAATCATCATGAAGATTCAAAAGAGGAGAGCTAAAGTAAAACCCTTTGAGTATTGCATGTTAACACATGAGTCATTTGCATGGTCTGACTTCCTCAACTGCCTAAAAAGCAACGTGCGGACACTTGCACTATGCTACAGATGCCCAGCAGACATCGGAATAGGTTACGCTCCTGTGTGTGCCCAGCGAGGGCGGTGCAGGCACATCTGTAGACAACACCGCTCTGTGTTCTGTCACACAGGGGAGGACCAGATCAACTGTCCAGAAATTCCCTCCAAGAAATCAGCAATGTTGTAAGCAGAATGACATCCAGAGATATCTGAAGCAGCAGTCTCCTGACAGAAGAGGTTAGAGCAAGTGGGTGCCTTGCTCGACACTGTCTCTCTCTGTCTTGTTAGTATTACCGTTTTGGAGCATAGGTAAAATTATGCCCCGTATGAATTTCCAAACAATATTTTATGATAGATGCAACTCCAAAGAGCCTAAATGTCCCGAGTTCAGCTGTGTTCAGTGGAACTCATTTCTTCCTAAGGCTTCACTTACACTTGTATTTTCTAAAGCTAAATAAATGAGATCTTTTGTTTTGGGAGAAAAGAAGAAATGTAACCCTTATTTTATCATACCTTTTAAAGGCAATCAGGTACCTCCAGTGTGCAGAAATCAGTTACAACACAGGCCTGCACAGGCCCACGTATGTGTCCTCCTTTTCTAGAGAGTCACGTGATGCTAGAAAAGTTGATTTTGTCTTCTGTAAACAGTACACTTACTTAGATGGCAGTGAATATTTGGGAATAAATATATTAAGCCCTCTTGAAGTAAAATTAAGAGTTGTATATAAAATGCAAGTGTTCGGCATGGAGACACTTTCTTTTCTGACCCCCCTTTAAAAAACAGTGTAATTAGACATTTGGATATAGACGCTATTTTACTTTTTTAAGTCTAAATAAATGATCTGAAAGGCTTTCATCCCCCATTGTATATCTTACAATGCTCAAAGGGTTAATACAAGGCATTACAGCAAAGGGCTTTTCTAGGACCAGAATTAATTAAGCACTGAATTAATGCTTCAATTCCAGTCTTTTAAAATCACCAGACTCGCAGAAATACTAGGGTTCTGTTAATGGGTTTGTCTACCATGTACATGGAGGTTGCTCTGATCCAGTCACAGCCCGATGTTCAACAACACTGCATGCCAGCCCTCCTCCCCCATACTCTGATGTGATCCACAGAGATCAGAAGACTTCTGATTTTTGTTTCTGGATAGTTTGGTTTGCTCAAAAGAATTTGGGGAGGGGGAGGTTATGACAAAGTCAATCTGTTATATATAACCACTGCCTTACCTCGTGTACAAATGTGACTAGTCAAGTTTTTCACTTCCTACTGTGTCCACGCAATGAGGACCATCACAGTGACACACTTTTTTAAAACAGATGTTTCAAGCACAGCATTATTTTAGACATTTCAAATAATAATAATAATAATAATCTTTTAAAAACTGAAAATGCATTAAACACTTCTAGAGAGTGTGTCCATGTAAAAAGGCCCACGATGACAGCATGGAAGCTGTGCTCACTCCTGACTGACATCTACAGCATTCTGCAAGAACATGTTCATTTTTGAACATCTACTACAAATCAAAGGCAGTTAATGTTGCACACTACTAACTTTAGGTATGCAGCGAGAAAACCATTTGTGTATTTTACTTCTGTTTTTAAAGTACACCATCTAAAGAGAGGTGCATGAACCGTGCTATACAGTACAAGGAAAATCACAAAAAGGAACGCAGATTTCTGAAAAGGCAGTAAGACTCATACAGTCAATCCAAACATGATTTGGATACAAATCCTGAAGTTATTAGTAACTTGATATCCAAAGGAAAAAAAATCAAAAACTGGGCCCTGTGTTCCCAGGAGAAATTTCACCCATTCCACCCATTGTTCACTGGTTTTGGAAGCGCAAATCTCTTGGCTATAATTCTCAAAGTATTTACTGATATTAAACTATACCTATGATACTCATTTGTATTACATGGAAATATCTCTTCTGAAATATACCAATAGCTCATGCACCTCTCTCCCCTTTTCCTCACTGGAAATGTAGCACTTGGTTCATACTCGTGTATTTCAAGACTAGCATTTGATTACAATGCCAAGAAATACCAGAAGTCCTTAAAATGAGTATTGTGTCATTTGTAGTGGCTGATACTTAGAAAAGCCAGTTTCAATGAATGGAAAATGGAAACAAAATGTTAAATGACTACAACAAATTTGATAATTCTAATTTATGCCTGCATTTAATTACTATTTTTGTTTTCTAATATATTTCACAATTCAAATCCAAAATTGATGTGTGTGCAAGTGTGTACTACAAATAATTAGAAGTGTCATAAGCCATAGGTATTCTGTTGTGTGTATTGGCTAGACCTATCTACACTGGTGTAAAAGGATTAATGTTCCTAAATATTTATATAAGATTCCAGAATATTTTAGAGTCAGTTCCAACCATAATAATGCTCATTATGTTCTACTCTGTCCTAATTTAGAACAAACCATGAACAACTGGTAGAAATGTTGAATTCTGGAGGGCCATTCAGTCCCTCACTCTCACGAATCTACATCTGACCATTGTCAGCAGATTCCTTTCATGATACGAGTATCCCCGACATTAGGTTAAATGAAACAGTGATACAAATACATTCAAAATCAACCAATAAACACAGTGAAACCAGTAAATACATTTGGTCCAATACAGACATGATGTCATCCGAGCATGACCGGTTAGAGACAGGAGACTGAAAGACCCCAGGAGGGATAGTTAAAATGAAGAGATTATGTTATGATTTAAATTTTATGTGTAAACATTTTCTAACTCACAATGAAGTAGATCCATGGTCTTTTGTAGCGTATGATGGATTATGCAGGGGAGGGGGTTGCAAACTCATTGCCTTTGGGGATCTTCAGTAAATGAAGTGATGCTTGGATGCCAGTGAAGACTCAAGTAAACTGCTCGATATAAAATCAGAATCCACTAAAAATTATATGACATTTTAATTTTACTTCAGAAATGCTATTGACCTTCAGAAGTTTGAGACAATCAATCAGGCAATAACAGTTTCAATACACTGTGTTTCCTGATAAGCCATTTGGTATCTTTAACTTTCCAGAGTATGGTCCTCAACCATACTCCTCACCCAACCCGGCTGGAAAGATGAAGTCTTCAGTTTGATATAGGCCTCAGTAGTGATCTATACATCATCTTGTGCTTTCCTTTCCTTTTTTGGCTTTATTGATTTTTTTATTTATTGACTTTCACTAATTTACTTTTATAGTTAGTTAAACGAAAGGATGTGTCCTGTTTTGTTGTTGTTGATGGTTGAGTTCTTAAAAGAACCTTGGCTTTTCATGCAAAATAAAATGTGATGAGCCTGTGCTCTTTAGGATCTTACTTCTGACTGTAGCAGACTCCTGCTCCATGTGTGTGCATGCATGCATGGGTGAGTGCCCGTGTGTGTTTGTGTGTGTGTGTGTGTGTGTGTGTGTGTGTGTGTGTTTATACAGAGACACCTGACACACAGACAGACATTTAGACTGAAAAGATGCACTTCAATAAGTACCTGCTTTTTTTGTTAGCTTTCCAGAATTGTAACTAGATAAGAATGGTCTACAACATACCATCTTTATGTAAAATGTTTGTATGAAAACTAGCCTGTTAGTCCACACCCTTAGCAATCTGATTTATAATCAAGTGATATTCAGCTCCAAGGATAAAACATAGACAAGTCCACTCACAGTCACTCAGAGAGAAACTGAAGTTTTTGTCTCTTTGTTTTGCTTCATTTCCCCCTAAATTCCCCTTGAAGAACATGTGACCTGTCCTTACTTCAGGAATCTGAGCATGACAGGCACACTTTACCAAATGGATTGAAGAGTTATTCACACGAACAAAATAAACCTTACTAAACCTTAGCTCAGTTCTGTTTTAAGGCACCATGTAATAGCCGAGGTACGATGATCCCTGATGTACATTCTTCAATGGCAATGGTCCATCCAGCCACCTAGCCAAATCCTATAGAATCGGGGTCAGCAACAGTGAGGTGTGCCAGTCACCCTGCCTTCAGGTTCTGTGTAAAATTGAAATCCATGTACTTTAGAAACCAGGAAATAACAATATGCAGGGCGCTACATTCCTTGCATTCTATACATTTTCTTTTATAATAGCAGCATATTGAACTACTATTAGAAAAAAGACCTGGAATAAAAGAAAGTCATCCAAATGGAATGGTTTCCTGTATGTCCAGCTCAGTATAAGTAGCATGTACACTTAAAAAAAAAAGTCAAGTCATTTTTCAGCTTCAGTATCTAACTATAACAGCCCCACTTAAGAGCAGAATGCATCTGTGCAGTGGTCCCAATACAGAATCAGTAGTCTTTAAACAGAGGAACTGGTATGCGAGTAATAGTTAAAAGTCGATGCCTAACGGAAGCTTGCATTGTTAACATGGTGTAGTAGTTTTATGTACACAAATTATGTACATATTAGCATAATCTCTTGCCATCCTGTCATTTACCCTGAACTGATAAATGCACAGCTCAATATTTTTCAGAGAAAAATAGATGACCTTCCCAACCCTCTAGCACTATAATAAAAACGCTCTGTATTCTCTCTGTACTCCAAAATGTTATCAAAATAGTGTCTTATGGTTCTGTCCAATGAAAAGCACCTTTCAGAAGCAAATTTGATGCATCTGCTGCCAAATGGGCATGCCTCCAGTGTAAATCAAAGAAATTCATTTCTTTTGATATTTCACAGAAGTGCATCTAATTAAAAAACTTACACATAAAATCATACACCAAGACTAACAATCAACAATAAAATATTTTAAGCTACAAAATGTAAATTACTTTTTAATTATGAAAAAACAAAAACAATGACATTACATGTTGTAAAAATCCTTCTTGACACCTGAAACTAAGGGGACGGGGGGGGGGGGGGGGGGGAGAAACTCTTATTATTAAAAGGCAAATAATTTGTGTTAAAAAAAAAAAAGACCTGGAAAAATACATACACCCATTCCATTTCACAACTCCAAAAAGGTAACGTTCAGCACAGATAGACTTTTGACAACAGTCAACCTTCAGGCTTGTTAAACTTTCAGCTTAAGCCCAGTATCAGTGGGGTTAAAGACGCTGGAAAAACGGTTTTCCTGCTGCCCTTAGACTGCGGTGTAGGTGTTGCCTGTGGCGCTGCACTGCCTGATGGTCTGAGTGCTCGTGACGATGTGCTCACTGTGGATGGGGCTCAGGAGGCTGGGCTGCACACCACTCTCCAGGACCGGCGGCATGCAGCCGACGACGGGGAAGGCCTGGTTCAGCTCTGTTTTCTCTCTTTTGGCCTGAGGCTCGGAAGAATCATCCAGGTCTTCATCCATCTCACTTTCTACTTCACTGCCTTCATCTGCACAAACACACACCACCGGAAGACATCAACACACGCGGCAGAGTCACCTGAGCATACCGGCTCCCTCAGAAACCTCAGCTTTCCCTAGGGGAGGAAGCTTGTAGGCTTTCCTCTCCTGGGATTTTCTTCCCCTCAGTGCTACAGTGAGACAGCCACAATTCTTTCGGATGTTTGGAATTTTATATAAAATTTCTGTATTGAATAATGGCATAATTTGTGGCATCATAAAGTAGTTACTTTGGCATATTATACTGGTCTTGGGGGAGGGCACACAAAAATTTAGACTATGTTTTGTCTATGCTGACTTAATGTAGATGAGGCCTGTGCTGTTCCACAGAAAAACTCCTGCACTATGACTCATGATATTACTACTGTGTAACTATTGCTCTACAGACAGCTAACACCAATTGAATAAATTCTTAATTCATATGCTAAGAAAAAGCTAAATAATGAAGTGGTAATGTGAGATTTAAAAAATGCACGAAGGACTTCTTTGCTGGCAGCACGAATACTGTAAATACTTGCAATTCATTTCTGGAAATTAAACATATAAAACATTCACTTTTGCTCCCAAATTTTATTACATTGATATAACTCATTTTGTGGAAAAACCCCACAAAACTTCATGTTCCATTTGTAACCTGGGGAAGTCCCAGGGTTAAGGGTAAATAGAACCAGCTGTACCCCATCAAAAAGGTGATGGCAGGTCACAATTTCTGGCCTCCACGCTCCAAAGTGAAAAACAATCAAAACCATATAGCAAACAGTAGCAAGAGGGCAAACTCCCTGTGAGTAGGCCAGGGATGGGAAGAGTAGAAGGTCCTGTTATCCATCTTGTAGATAGATAGCCCTGAGAGAACAGTCTGAGCACACTCAACAGTTCTCAATCCATCTGATTGGGTCTGTCTTCTCTGAGTGACAGGGCTCCTTAGGATAGGCAACAGTGCAATCTGGAAAGCAAGCCCTTTCTCCAGCTCCTCAGGACAACAATGAATTCTATAGACATCTGTGCTCCTTTCTGCGAACCCACTTGAGTTTAGTTGCACAAAAGCTACAGTGAGGTACTCTTGGGGTTGACCAAATTCTTTCCTTCTCCACTTTATGAAGAAGACTGGAGGTAAGTAATCACCCACCTATTTTCCTGAAGGTTACTACTGCAATTCCACAGGTTGTATCTCCGAAGCAATAACATGCTGGGGGAGTCTAACTTTCTAATTTACCCGCTCTGGTACTACAATGGAAATTAAGCCAAGAACAGTAGTAATAGCAACTTGTCAGAGAGGGATATCCAAAGAGTGATGATACAAACATGGCTCTAGCATAATGCTTTCTGCTCAACAGACACGGAGGGGGCACACTGGAAACCACAGGCAGCACACTTGGGAAAAGAGTGCTGCATCTCTTTATCTCTTTGTAGACTCCCAAGCCCTTCCTTTGGCCTTAGTTTCCCTAGAGGCTCTGCTTAGAAGGTATAACTGTAGTTCTCCCTAGAAAATCCAGTAACTATAACAATTCCTCAAGTCCCAAGCAAGAAGATGGCTACATTTACTATGGTGTTGTTTTACTGAAAGACGTGTTATGATTTAAAACTGCATCATCATTTTCATAGGTTGTTCTTATAAAGTCGGGCAGGATTTGTGTGTTCTAGTCTCACTCAGCTCACCTTTGACCCTCCTATTCTTTTATTGCATTGTCTTATTGACCATTAGGTTCTTCACGAGTGCACATCGTGCATACGCAGCAGCACACACTCGATTGGCAATGCCAGCGTTGATCTCTTTATCCTTCTCACCTGAACCACTACTGTGGCTTTACAATAAACATCACTGTTCTTTTCCATTGAAAAGTTAACTGACTAGTAGATGGGTAAGCTAAGGGATCTTTTCCTTGCCTGGCCTTGAATAAAAACCTCTGGTCCAATATTAGAATTTTCTTCCAGGATTTTGGTCATGGTCAATAATTGTTATTTATATTGAACTTCTGTGAGAAAATTTAAAGACGTTTGGGACTGCATTGAAATTCACTTTTCTGCATCCAATACACGTCACATGAAGAAGACACGTGGGTGGAAGAAACAAACAGCAACATTATGAGGGATGCCAAGGACAGCTGGCTCCTGCTGTCACCCGGGTCTGCTTGCTACATCCAGAGGATCAGAGTGCTGCACAGTCACACTGCTTCCTCTCACAGGATCTCAGTCAAAAAGTCCTTCAAAGTTTTCAGTTCTTACCTTTATCCAGATTTCCAGGAGACACAGCATTTAAATCACCGAACTGCAGAATAACAGACATTTGTGCAATAGTTACTACTTGACAGAATAAAAGAACACTCTATCAGTCTGTGGTAAAAACACCACTCCATGACTTTTTAAAAGTGTGAACTGCTGACCATTTTGATCTCTAACTAGAAAGGCCACACAATTTTCCAATCCAACGTGTCAAATTTGAAGTTTAAAATATGTCGCGATCGAGCTGCCTTCACCTCTCTGAGAGAGGATAACAATTTTCTTTGGCTTCCATGCTCCGTTTTACTTTTATTTCAATTCAGCAATGAAGAAACAGGCCTGGCTGACCTGGATGGTGATGGGTGTGATGAAATGGATTTGGAAAAGCCCCCGTCAAGCAGTATACACCAGCTCCTCTCCCCCTGCTCGGCCAGTGAGTCCGGCTGGGGCCTTCCTTAAGGCTGGAGCATGGTGTAGCAGTCGTGGGGACACGCTCAGCAGTGAGAGGGACGAATACAATGCGAGCTCCAGAGATGAAATATTCTTTATCTCACATTTTAAAATTTGAACCTTCTCTAAATTAATTGATGCTCTTATTTACCAAGGTACGAAGGCCCCATTTTTTAAAAAAGGAAAGGCATTTGCTGCAGGCAATGTGAACAAGAGTTCTCAGCACTGTGGAACAATTAATAGCCATGGGCATAGATGTTCCTTTCTACTTTGGTTCAATAGCTTGATGATAATTTAACAGCAAGAAAGTACATTTTGAGTCTCTCAGGGGGAACAAAGATAGATACACTAAATAAAAAACTGACTAGCAGAGGTACAAAGCTAATCCAAAAGAAGCGAAGTGAAACGCAAAGCATCTGCTTTTAGAAAGGATTCCACAGTATTTTTTTTCAAAGTAGTTATTAGAAATTCAGATTTCTCAACAGACTTAAAAAGGATGAGACAGAAATTCTACTTACATTCGGAAGTTTGCTTATAAAGAGTTCCATGATAGGAGTATAATTTTCATCTACAAGGTATGTCTATAAAGTAATAAAACTGATCTTATTTTGCAAACATGTACATGTTGTTTCTTTTTCCACCTAAATAAACATTACCTTCCACAGTAACTACCTCAGGAGCGTATACATTTATTCCAAGGTAAGGGTTCTGGAATATTCCTCTTTGACAGTCACTTTCAGAGTAAGTTTATGCATAATTCCAGAAAGTTCATACTGCCATCTAACTTCCAATTATGACTACATATTTTTGTTCACTACACTTGGTCTTGGACATTCTTATTTGCTTATAAAGAGTTCCATATTCAAATCAAATTCATCTTTGCCACAGTTCAGGATATTATAATAATATATCCTTTTACTCCTTATGGTTCTTAGCGTTACAACAGAAGATTAAGGAGAGGCATTCCACTCCTTGGCTAAGCCACTGTTAAGCGACTTTCTGGAATAAATGCATAGCTTTTCCAGGTGCCTGCTTCTAACGGAAGGGGCCTTCTCAACATGTAACTCCTCCTCCATTTGCTGGAGATGCCATCCCACTACTTCACAGCTGTATCTGACTGGGCAACAAAATCCTAGCTGCTAAATTGTTATTTGAAGAGAATCCCAAGTACATGGGCCCAATCCCTGTGTACACTTAAATAAAATTCAAACTATAAATTATATATGATTTTGTATCACAGAATTTAAAATAAGCAACAAATATTCCAGGAATTTTTTATCCACCTTGGGTCTTAGTTAAACATTTGGGATGGTAGACAGAGAATGTTCAAAACTGAGGATCGTTATATTATTTCTGATTGAAAGCACATTTGGATTTTCATTTAATAACTCTTGGGATCCAGTTCTTGAAATAAACTGGCAGTCATGACTCTAAGCACAATCTGCTTATACAAAGGTGAGGACAGGTTGTGTATCCCTGATCTAGATGCTTGGGAGCAAAAGGGTTTCAAGTTTCTGAATTTTTTTCAACTGTTAGAATATTTGCAAACATATAATGATTATGGGTGGGACCTAAATGTAAACATAAAATTCATTTGTTTCATATATAATTTATATACCTAGTCTGATGGCAATCTTAGACAGTATTTTTAATGTACACGATTTTTGAGTGTAACCCATCACATGAAGTTAGGGGTGGTTGACACTTGTAGTTTTATAGTGGCACTCAAAAATGTCATATTTTGAAATATTTTTAATTTTTGGATTATGGTGGTTCAAATTATATTGTATTTGTTAATTAAAAAAAAACCCTTAAAGTCATTTGTTACTATATGCAAAGGTTTTCTTTAGAATGTTTCTGCTTAACTTGGATGTGTTTGACTATTCATAACACTGAAAATAAAATCCCCAAAACCTGAAACCACCTATTGTTACAATCATTAGCAAAATAGCATTCACACACAGAGTGCTTTTCAAAAGGCCCTGTGCTAGATGATGTACAAAGAGCAGCAAAGACACTACCCATGCCCTTATATATCTCTGGGATTAATGACAAAATTCTACACACACAGCAAATGAAGAAAATAAATGAGAAATCACAGAATCCAATGAAGAAGTGAAGGTATTTTACTAGCCTAAGGAGAGATTTTTTTTATATGGATTTCACATGAGAAGAATATACATGTACGCATGCACACGCACGTGCGCACATGCACACACACACACACACACGATAAATAATAGGGGGAATTAATTTCAACCCTATAGTCAGGCTGGGGTAAGATTCAGAGTCAGTCCATCTGTTCATTTATTCAACATTTAATGAGCACTTACTACAATTGAACACTGACCCAAACCAGTATCAGTCAGATCAATTTGGAAAATGCTCTTATGGAAGTACCTGCAAGAAGTTGCTTCTGGTATGAAGGCTAGCAGGAAAATGAGGCAGCCCAAGAAACCTCAGGGGTCAAAATGAGAACTGGAAATCAACTGCACGGGCTTAAGGTTTGAGCAGCTGATCAAAGAAGCAGTAGAAAGGCATGAGAGGCACTGAGAAGAGAAGCATGGAGAGTGGGCAGATGACATGGACCTGCATCAGGCCAGAAGAGAAGGGAGCCATCCATACAGGACGTGGATAGAAATTAACAGGGGGGGCTCCCGAAAAAGCCCAGGTTTTGTAAAGTTCTAGTTCCAGAAACTAGTGAAGCTCCTTTTATAGAGTTTTCCTGCTGTAGGAAGGACTGGAGCAGAGAGGAGCTACTATGTATTGACATGAGAGCACGTACAGAGTGCATTTCTTAGTGTGGCCTCAGGGTCACTTTCTCAATGCACTTTCTTGAAGGAGTCTTTCCCAGCTCTGTCTGAAGTTCCTCATTCCCCACTGCTCCCAGTCACTGGACCAGTCACTTGCTTCACAGGGCCTTCTGCAGGGACCTGCAGTGCTGAACATGTCTGCTCATCTAGTGTGTGTTCTAACTGTAACACTGGTGCCACAGCATGAGGACTGTGTCCTGTCACCAGTTCATTCCAAACCTTAGTGTGGTGCCCGATACACACAGTGAAGAGTACATAAATGCTTACCAAACACATGCACTTATTCCTTCATTTCAGCCTCCCAGACAAAACTTAGGAATTTGTCAAGGCAGAGGAACTGGATTCGTCCCATAACTATGGAAAACCGGGAGTTGATTTGACTACCACCACATAGTACATATGTGATGTTACATTTGAGGTCAGGTATTTTCATCTTAAAGTCATGAGGGAGAAACAGATTTGGGGGGAGGGTCAGTGAAAGGGGATATAGAGATCTCACATTTCACTAAGGAATATAAATGTATAAATTAAGGGATTTAAAAAGAGCTCTTGTAGAAAATGCATGGCATTCAGTACACATAGGAATTAAAATTATGTCAACCAGATGAACAGGAAATTCTGTAAAGTCAGAACCAGCATGGATTACAGACAGGCATTGCATGGATGACAGGCAGAAGCTGCCTCATCTAGCTCTGTTGTGTTTGAAGAGAAAGACTTCTTGTCTGAGAAACCATTTCCTGTAGATCCTAACCAGAGATCCCATACTGAATCCCCCTGAGAGGCACAGAAGCCCAAGAGAATATCTAAGCAGTGCAGCCTGGCAGCCTGGCAGCCTGGCAGCTCACAGTGGGAGCAACAATGGCTACAAAGCACAGGTGGGAAGCAGGACAGCATGCCCAGGGCACTCCTCAGTGGGTCTCTGAGAAGCCTAGAGTAGGAGCCTGATAGCAACCAAGTAGTTGAAGAGTAGTTCTTTGCAGGATACAGAGGCTTCATGTACCTAAGACGTTTATTAGGATCACAGAGGTGAAAACTGTCAGTGACACAAGGTAGTCAGTCCGGAGAATGAAGTAGAAACTGAAATTGAGAATGTTAAAATGTATGGGTTCGAAGACGAGAGCACCTTTAAGTTCCTCATCCAATGAAGGCCTAGAGAGCAAGTCTAACATTGCAGCCACACAGTAAGGGATAAGGATAGCCTGGTTTGTGAGCACCATTGCATGGTTCCATGAGGTCTACACTGTACAGAGGATACTGTCAGATACCCAGGCCATATATACAGCAGAATCCAAACTTGGTGTTAGCACAGGCCTGGTAAGCATTCCCACTGACCCTGAACATCAGCAGCTGACAGGCCATGGGGTGAGGAAAGCTCCAGCTAGACGCTTCTTCCTCCATGAGTGTCAGCTGTGGTAGGGGATGTCTACATAGACTCAGGATGAGGGCATGCTGGCCTATGGTGCAGGCTAGTGCTCCAAGTAGCTGCAACTTCACATACACATATATGGGAAGACAATGTGGATGTATACATATATGTGCATATCTGGCTAGCTACTGCTGATCAAAATCTAATAGGCACCAAAAGCACATTAATTATAAAAGTCTTTCCACCCCCATTTGTTTTGTTGTTGTTTGTTTTTGTTTTTTGAGACAGGGTCTCTCTATGTAGCCCTGGCTGTCCTGGAACTCACTACTTAGATCAGGCTGGCCTCGAACTCAGAATCCACCTGCCTCTCCCTCCTGGGTACTGGGATTAACTATGAAATTCTCTAAACATGGTTTCTACTTGCTTATTGGAAGAAGATACCTTTGTCTTTTTTTGTTCATTGTGAGAGAGAATCTCATGCAGCCCAGGTTAGTCTTGAACTCACTATTTATCTGAAGTTGGCCTTGAACTTTCTGCCTCCTGCCTCTACATCCCAAGTGCTGAGATTATAGGTATATGCTCACATGCCACTCTGTCAATTAGTTTGCAGAGTCTGTACTGACTCCTCCCCTTACTCCTACCATTTTACAATCATGTAGGAAACCTTTCATCATTCCTGTTAGTCAACATTGAACTCAAGCTTAGCTATGACTGTCTAGACCTCATTATATCGACGCTCCTCCCTAACTCTGGTGTTTTCTTTCTAATTGACTTATTTCCCTAGTCTATTTAGTTAGTTGTGTTTTTCAAATCACTGAATTAATTTGCCTCTGATTATCACTTTGGCTACATACCAAAGAATGCTGCTGGATTCTTTGTAATTCTATGGATTATTTGATTCAGTATTCAAAGTCTGTGGGCTATTTTTCTGTTACAATACAGTATTATTAAAGCCTGCATTATGCTTTGTTATCTTTTCTGTTTATTTTTGGGTCTGAGTTCACCTTTGTTGGTCTAAAAAGTGATGATCTAATTATACAAATTATTGTTTGAGATTATAAGTACACAATCAATTAAATCTTAAGGAAAGACAATCAAATACAATCTTGGGCAATGCATAGAATTTCAATATTTATAAACTTATGCAAAAAGGGATGGGAATGGAAGTAAGTGTTTACTATGTGTCTGTCTGCCTCTCTCTCTATCCTATCTACCTCACAATGCCAGCACTGGGCATCTGGCTGCTGGGCTGGCTCTGACAGTGTAGACCTCACAGTATCCCAGAGTAGTGCTACACAAGCAAGCTTTCTAAGGTCGTTGTTGCTGCAGCTGGTGATGTGGGGGTGGTTCTCATGAGCCTGTCTGGAGGACAAGGCTGTATCCTATTCCTTACAGCATGACTCCATCTTCACCTTACCTAATTTAACCCTCACAATATTCCCATAAATACTGGGCTTGTTTTACTGATGACAAAACTAAGACTCAAGCAAGAATAAATATAGCCTTTGAACTCTCCAGTTTAAAGTGATGAGTACAGCAGAACAAGAACATGCAGGATATAGACCAGCTTGACTGGCTTTAAACCACAACTCTGCCACTACAACTATGTGACTCTAGGCCACTTATACTGTTTAAGCTTCTGACTTCCTTATCCATGAGTTAAACAGCTTTATCACCAAGATTAAACATGTACATTTACCCAAAAGTCTAGTACAGAGACAAAGCCAGACTGTCTTCATGCCCATTTTCCTGTTATCATGGATAGAACCCTAAACTTTCATTCTATAACCTTTAGAAGATGATTTCAAAGTGAATATCTCTCAACTGAAGAGGGCTGTAGGAATTCTAGTCTGTTAGGCTTTGGCTTGAGGTTCTGAAATGATACATTCCATGTAGGGTTGGGGCTGGAAGTGATTTTTTTTAACATTGATTAAGATTTTTATGTAAACAAACATCATGAGAAGGGGTGGCTTGTACAGGGACTAGACACACATATACTGAGTGTTTGCAGGGAAAGTGGAGATCATACAACCAGAAATGATGAGCAGCTCAGATGAGTGTTGGCTAATTTTTTTCACTTCCACTCTGAGAAGTAAGTAAAGGAATTCCCACATGGAGGTAGTGAGACTGTTCACATGCAGATTTAGAACTTCTTGAGTCAATCATAATCTTTTTTTTTTTTTGGTTTTTCGAGACAGGGTTTCTCTGTGTAGCTTTGCGCCTCTCCTGGAACTCACTTGGTAGCCCAGGCTGGCCTTGAACTCACAGAGATCCGCCTGGCTCTGCCTCCCGAGTGCTGGGATTAAAGGCGTGCGCCACCACCGCCCGGCCGAGTCAATCATAATCTTTTCAGCATTCTGTTAACATTCTGGATTTTACAAGTCACATAATGCTCAACAATGGTCAATGGTTTGTGCTTTGTTTAACCAAGGCTAAGGTTAGGTAGTGCCAACTATTTCAGATGCTTTCTATGGAGGAAAGGTATGGTTTAAAATTCGAATTTTAAGGTGTTGTGAGCATTATTTTCCTTAAGTATCCCCCAAATGAGAACAGGGGTCATCAAACCATTTTGCAATTAGCATTGCTACAAGGTTTCACAACTGGGAAGTGGGAGGTTGCTGACAAGTAATTTCTAACTTTATTCTGCAGGGAATACTGATGTTTACTTGGAAAAGTACTGAGTTCCTTGGTTGCTTTCTCCTATGTGTGTACTTTTCCATATATTTTCTAATAGTGTTCACTGAAACTGGAAAAAAAGATCACGCTTTCTGTCAGTTTGCTCTGTACAACGGCAGCTTTCACTCTATCACTGCTCATGGCCCTGCTCTTTAGGGTTGGCCCGATGCCCTGGCAATGTGCATATATGGCCCCACAAACTGCAGCATATTTAAGACGCAGCTCTGACTGTTCAGGCTCTTTGTTCCCTGCGGATATAGCAGCATACTTATCTTCACACTGTTTCAAAATCTCTAAAAAACTGTCACTAGAGAGCATGCAGGTAGTGAAGTGTAAGGCAATGCAGGCCACAGCTGCTTTGGAAGAGAAGTAGTTTCAAACACAAGAATGTTCACCATCATCATCAAGCCAAGGCCAGAGCAGGGAACAGTCTGCTGTTCTGAGCCTAGTGGAGTGAGCATCCTGGTTTGCCTTTCCCTGGGTTGTCCCCTCCCCCTGCCGAATTCCAGGCTTCCTTTCGGAGCCTGTTTTCCTCTCCAGCCTACCTTTCTGTCACACTGCTGTTTTCTGGAATCTCAGAACTCCCCGCCCAATGGTCCTGAGTTCCTTCCCAGGCCTGTGAATCTCTTCAGAGATAAGTGTGAATGTATGTGTGTGTATGTTTGGGGCGGGGGGGGGGGCAGCCAATTCATTTTCAAGGTGCAGAAAAATCCTGAACACTAGCCTGAGGTGTTCACAAGTGAGTGGACTAGAGGAGAGGTGTGCAGTGTGCAAGGGTAGAGGCCAGCTGCAGCTTTGTCTCTGTTTTCTGGCACAGACATTGGAATAGACAGAAAGTTAAATGTACGCCACATGTCCTTAGTTATCAAGATATATCTGTTAATGGTAGATGAATGGAGCAGATTTTTTATATATATATATATAGTTGGTTCACAACATCTCAAATATTTAGACATATGAAACCCCTGGTCCTGCACATGTTAGGTTGAGGGTGGAAGAACACGCTTTATGCAAATTAAAAAAAGACCATGTATAGAAGAGAAAGAACCCTCCCTGCTCCTGACCTGATTGGTTCCCCTGAAGCCATATGCAATATCTAATAGCAAAGAACGGCTTTAATTTATTACAGGAGAGAGGAACTGGAGTTTGATTATAACTAGCTGTCTTAGGGTTTTATTGCTGTGAAGAGACACTATAACTACAGCAACTCTTACAAAGGAAAACTTTAATTGGGGCTGGCTTACAATTTAGAGTCTTAGTCCCTTATCATCATGGCGAGAAGCATGGTGGCATGCGGGCAGACATGGTGCTAGAGAGGCCCCTGAGAGTTCTACATCTGGATCCACAGGCAGCAGGAAGAAAGAGAGCCACTGGGCCTGGTTTGAGCATTTGAAACCTCAAGACCCACTCAAATGACACACTTTCTCCAATGAGGCCACACATCCTAATCCTTTCAAATAATGCCTTTCACTATGAGCCCATGGGGCCATTTTCATTCAGACCACCACACAGGCAGTAGTTACACATGGAGACAATGAGATTGAACAGGATTGGAAACATGGTCTCTTCAAGATAAATATGAATTAGATTTGTAGAGCTTCCAGCGGCTTTGTTCTTGGTCCATATTCTTGTGGAGACCATCTTTCCTGACATTTTGCGCACTGTATTTTAGTAAAACAATGGCATGAAGAAAAGGAGAAAAGAGAAGTTTCCTTAAGAAAGGAACTTTCCCACTCTAAATCAGGTATACATCTACAATCATCATGCTCAGAAGGCTGAGGCAGGAGGATTGCCATGAATTGGAGGCCATAAAGCAAGTTCCTGTCACAAAACGGAAGAAATAAATAACACCAAGACCTTTCCCACACTGAACAAGGGCAGTTTGTCTTTATTAGTGGGATCAGCAACTACCACCTTCTCTACAACAGAGAGCCACAGTACAATGAAGTCAACTTTTCAGGGTCACTTGGGGTAGGCCCAGGATCATGAAGTATGGCAAACAAGCCAGTAGGTGGCACTGTCATGCTTAATCTATGTTCAGGAACCTTAGCTTGCTTTCTCCAAGCAGCCACAGGCCAAAAAGTTCTCTAAACAACCCAGTGACAGATACTGACTGCTGCAGATGTCTCTTGGGGTCTACAGTGACTATTTCAGTTGTTGAGGTGTTTTAAGCAATTTTGAATTTCTGTTTTTGTTCTTTCCCCCCACTTCAGGATATCCAGGACCTAAACAAATACCTAACACCTTGGAGAAGATCTCTGAAGTATTCTAGAAGGTACACTTGGCCTGGGGACTCTACTTCCTTGAGTAAGGAAATCTCATATATGAACCATGAGAGCCAAGAAGAAGTCCTGTGAGTTGGCAGTCTGTCCTTCCGTCATTCCTTTGTATTTCCCTCAGTGATTAGTTTCCAATACTTATTGTGGGATTCTCTTTATGCTCACAGAGGGGATGGAGTGGTTGTAGCTACTAGCCAGCAGGAAAGGGGACTCAACAGAGGAAGTGGGCTGATGGAGAAGATCCTGAGGGAGGTTGGTGATTACACCTGGACTTGTGGTGTAATCAAACTTAAACCCTTCTCTGTGCTGTAATAAATAGGCAATATTATCATATGCCAAGAGAAGACGAACAGAATGGCCAGCTTGGAGAAAGGAAGGAAGCAATGGAAGAGTTTTTAAAGAGCCAGTCCCAGGACTCTGGTAGACGGTGGTACACAGGAAGGGCTTTTTCCATGGCTAATCCAGGGTGTCGCATTTATGATTTACTTTCAGGCTGTCTGAACTTATGCTAATATAGGAAAGCAGACTTAGAGCTGAAACCAAACAACAAATTTTGAAATAAATTTCATTTAGATCTGGTGTGTGTGAAGGAGCTAAAAGGTATAATTTGTTGTTTTCTAATACATCTGACCTTCCAATTGCATATTTCTTAAACCAATACTGCATTTAGCTTGCATATTCTAAATATCTAAGAAAAAGTGAAGGATAGGGTAGCAGGATGACCAAGAGGCATCTATAAAAACCCAAGAAAGAAGCCTTGGAACAAAATGATAAAATATTACATACTAGGCATTTGGTTTACATGTTATGAGAGAGAATGAGCATGCACACACATTTATGTTTGGGTGTTATATGCTATGGATATAAGGTTAATAACATAGTTCCTATCTGGAAAAAATATGCAAGTGTAGATGTAACTGTCTTGTTAAATAAGAAACACAGAGCCAATGCAGAGATGAAAGCCCATGCATGTAGATGTAACCAACCGTCTTATTAAATAAGAAACACAGAACCAATGCAAAGAAGAAAGCCAAGAGATCAGAGCTAAGAGCCTTACCCACCTGCTGCAGCTAGCCTCTTCAGCCAAGAGAGACCTACTTCCTGTGTGTTTGTCTTTATATAGACTTTCTGTTCTGCCTTCTCATTGGTTGTAAACCCAACCACATGACCTCCTTGTCACAGCCTGTTTGTACAGACCTCCAGACTTTCTATGGTTGGTATTGAGATTAATGGGATGTGTCTCCAATGCTGGCTGTATCCTTGACCACACAGAGATCTACCTAGCTCTGCCTACCAAGTGCTAGAATTAAAGGCATGTGCCACGAACGTCCAGCTCTGCTCTGGCTTGCTATTAGCTCTGATCCCCAGGCAACTTTATTTATTAACATACAAATAAAATCACATTTCAGTACAAATAAAATATCACCATACATGCAAGCAATTTATATGATGACAAATTTAAGTGGGTATTATGAGCATTGGTTATTGGTGTGTGACTAAAGCATTCTGTCTGTTTAGTTTTGGCAACTGCCATTTCTGGCTGGTGACTTTCCACTCCCATTGGCCTTCATGGTGAAAGGTGACACTAATACATCTTTTTGGAGTACTAATAAATGTGAATCTAAAACACCTAGCAAAGTGACAGGATCTGACTTTAATTAAAATGTTAGCTAGGGATAGTAAGCTTTATTACAAATAACAACATAGCTTTTGACAAGATTCCATACATCTTCTGTTACGGCTATTCAGATAGTAGCTTTTTCCTGCAAAAACTTCAACTTGTAATATAGTTCCCGCTTTTAAAATATGCTTTACAGCAAGTCTGCTGTTCTACAGGCCTAGTATACCACATTCAGTATACCCTAACTGCCCTATAGACTCCTACTCACTGGCACTGTTAGCCTTTGGTTGATTTTAGGTTAAGCTTCCATGCTTATGTGCACGACTGTACTTCCTCCAAAGGGTAGCCTTTAACTTCACGATTACCCCAAAGTCTGTCTGCTGAATTCTGACTATTCCTCTTTGGTTTTTAGTTTTTTCTCTTCCTTTCATTCTGAATATATTAACTTTGATGAATCCAGGAAATATTTTCTCCAGATAGTATTACTATAGGTTGTTTTCCATATTTATGTTCAGAACTGGACAATTAAAAAATCATTTTGTTTCTATTTTTAGATTTCAAGTCAAGATTTCATTACTCTAACCCAGGTTAGCCTCAAACTCAAAATTCTTTGCCTCGGGCTTGAAATGCCCACATTACAGGTATGTGGCACCATGCCTAGCTCATATTTTCTATTTTTTTCTTTTGAAATGTTGGCTACAGAGGTGGTTTAGAACTAATAATATCTGGGTATAGTTATGATTAAAAAGAAGTCAAATTATATATAATTTATTTATATATAAATATATACATTAATATATAATATAATTCAAATATATAATATATATAATATATATATGCTTGCCATGAAGGATCATTTTATGAAGTAACCTGAATTGTATATATTCATGTTAGTAAACTATGTATTTAAGATGTAAGATACACACACCACAGCCTTCCAAACAGATTCTAAATGGCCATAATTTTTTTAAAAAGGATATTTTTCTGCTCAATTTGGCTTGTCAAGAATTGCATAGAACGTTTTATGGTTTTTGAAATTTTCATTTACCAGGTTTAACAGGTGTGCGACAGGTGTAACTTGTCTATCTTATACCTACTCTTAAAATCTCATCACTGTCAGAAAATCTATGTGCACACTTAAAATACTAATATAAACATCTGAAAATTACATGAATTCTGACTGTAAATAAATTCTGTTTTCTGTCATGTAGTCAAAAACAAAAATAAAAAGCAACCAAACAAACAACAAAACAGACAGGAAAAAAAAAGAAAGTCTACAATCACAAATGCTTCAAACGACATAGTAGGGATTGTTAATGTAGCAGCCGGCTGCCATTTTGGAAGAGACTTAGAGGGACTGTGAGGTAGCTTCTCTCTGGCAGACTAATATGTCCTCACTGAAGCAACTGAAATGGCTGCATTACTGGTGAATATTAGTGCATTCAAAATAGATTTTGTCTGTTTACTGTGTTTGACTGAAAACATGTTGATCTCTCACCTGCTCAAATAAGGCAACATTAGTTTTAAGATTTATTTACTGAGCTACTATGAGTGAAAAGATACACTAACTGTTTTAAGTAGTTTTAAGTTTAAAGGCTTTCCCTTTTTCCGACCTAGTTAGAGATCTCAATCTCCCTCCCTGTCCCAAGGAAAGCAGTAATAAAGTCAAAACAAATGTCCACCAAAGTCACTAGTACTTCACATAGCTGCCCTTGTGACTTCTAAAGTGCTTGCATTCCAATTCTACCCAGCCTAGAGCAGGTAATGAATGCAGTGCATCAGCAGCAAAGAGTGATCCAAAGCACATTCTGTACCTTCTTTGTGAAAACTACTCAACCATTCTGTGTACAATTTCAGCACCAGCACAATGACTACAGGGGTGTGGGGTGGGCTCACTTGAAATCTTTGGCTTCTTCGTGGCCCCAGTCCTCCCAACTGTGGAGCATGACAGTGTTTACCTCATCTTTCTCATGAAAATTTCTCACTGGCCATGATGTCTGTCTTAGTTAGGGTTTCTATTGCTCTGAAGGGACACCATGACCACAGCAACTCTTATAAAGGAAAACATTTAATTGGGGGTGAGGGCTTACAGTTTCAGAGGTTTAGTCCATTATCATCATGGAGGGACATGGTGGCATGCAAGCAGATGTAGTGCTAGAGGAGCTGAGAGTTCTACATCCTGATCCGCAGGAAACAGGAAGTGAATTGTGTGCCACACCGAGCATAGCTTGAGCATAGGAGACCTCAAAGCCCACCCCCCAGTGACACACTTCCTCCAAGGCCACACCTACTCCAACAAAGCCACACCTCCTAGTAGTGCCACTCCCGTTGGGGGCCGCTTTCTTTCACACCACCACAGTCTCCACCTCAGTAGTTCCATGTCACTTTTCATTGGGCCTCTGATGACTGACACCATGCCTCCAAATTCTCTAACTTCTTAGAGTATTTTATTTCTCCTCTCAATATTATTTCCTTGGGGAAGCCTTCTATGGCCTTCCCAGGCAAGAGTAACTGCTCCCCACGTCAAGCATCTCCTAATCCCCTAAACCCTTTCTTTATAGCACTGAGAATTTGTAGCTATGTGGTTAGAGAATGCTCAATAAATATGTATCTCCTATTGCAATACAAGTTCCTTGAAGAGAGAGTCAAAATCCATTTTGTTTACTGTCATAGTCAAATCATAACAGAGTTGTTAAGAAAATGAGTCAACTAATTTTAGAAGGAAGAAGTCTGGTTTTCAACACAGGGAAATGTGGCTTATCCCAAATTCAGTTCCTTTGACTTGAAAGTTCTGTGTTATCTTCAGGCATCAAATTTTCATTTATACAAATCATATGGAGAACCATGCAATTACTACTGGGTAAGCTTTAGAATGAGAAGTGAAAGTCCAAACTAAAGATAATAGGCTTGAATGACACAGTCTATGAGGACCAGGTCTCCCTGAGGAGCTGATATTTAAACCATAAAGTAGGAATTAGAATAGGCAGCGGAAGGTGCTCTGAGGGCTTCAGGGAAAAAGAAGCACTTACGCAGTAGTCTAGAGATGGAAAGGCATGAAGGCTAGCATAGTTGTAAGAGGGGCAGGGGAAGTGAGAGGCTGAGGCTGATGGGGAGTCAGGGCTGGGTTTTAGATGCCTCTTGTACAAGGGGTGAAATTTCTTCCTTAATTAACAGAAGAGTAAACTAGTGAGGAGCTTTAGGTAGGGAATAAGACATAAGACAATACTGACTACACAATGAGTGATTTGAGATTGGGAAGGCTTAGTGAGTGGTTGGAGATGGGTCAGGACAGACATGCAAAGATGATGCTCAGACAGGATCATTGTGACCTCTACCAAAACAGAAATATAAGCAGGAAGCTCAAGATCAGAATTCAGCTAAGTATATAATAAGTTCTCAATATCAACAATTGTTGATTTTTATGATGATGTTATTAATGATCATTAAACAGCAGTTGTTTGTAGTTCCAGGAAACGGTGTTCCTACTCTGTGTGAAGGTACTTGCAAATTTGGTGTCTAACAAAGGCAGTTCCCCTCACCCAATCCTCTCTTTACACACACACACACACACACACACACACACACACGCACATGCACGCACGCATGCATGCACACGCGCCTCTCTCCTCATGCACTGCACATGCATGCACACCCCCACTCAGAGACTTTATTTATTGAGACAGTGTCTCATGCAGCAGAGGCTAGCCTTGAATTTGTTATATAAACTAGGCTGGCCTTGATCCTCTGTTTTTCCTGCCTCCACTTCCCTAGTGCTGGGATGACAGGCATGCACACTCTACCATGCCCAGAAGGTATTGGGAAGAGTAATTCCAAAGGGCGAAGAGAGGGTAAATTTAGGATATCTGAGGAGCCCAGGAGGTGGTGGTAGTGGTGTGGAGGAGAGGGAGGCTTTCTGTTTCTTGACTACCCATCTCCTTTCCACAGATAAAAATAATTTTAGATAAGATAGTAGGATTAAGACCAAAAATGTGTGCTAGCTAAAAGGCTTCTGAAGTATAGTACTATGGGAGACTGAATAGAGAAAATCAGCCTTGGTTTTCTTTGTGGACTGAATGGTGCATTAATATAGATAGTAAAAAGGATTTTCTTACAAGCTGGGTAAGGGTACAGTAAGCAAACAGATTAGGATGTACATTTAGAGCTCTGATTTTACAGAAGCTAATTTATGTTTTATTGTTATACCTATGTTTTAGTAATATATCTTTGCATTATGCTATAATTTATCATATTCATTTGCAACGTATTCATGTAGTTAAGAGTTTCTATTACAATGATTATGTGGCAGTGTTGAGAGTGTATCTCACTTGAATTTTGCTGAGCTACCACTGGCTGCAGGCTCATGCGTGGAGGTGGCTAAGCCTTCAAAGTGTGATGGGTTCATGCCTTTGTTCTTTAGACATGCAAGGGAAGCAAAGACCATGCAGGGTAAGCCACATGGTGACAATAAGAATTAATGTTCACATTATCCTGTTCATTCTGGTAAAGATTTAGAGGACAAGAGATGTATGGCAAAGTGTTCAGTGCACTAAAGAGCACATCCATTTCAGAGTCTTGAGCCCTAAGGCAAGAAATCTTCCATTCCAACTGGGCATCTTATAAGAAGACATCTAAACAGCTACAGCAAAGGACAAACCCTGATTGTTTGGCCTATTATTTAAAAGCTACAGCAGCTCTTGCCCCATCTTACACATATCTTTTCAGGATCATTTAAACACAATCATACAACAATGTACACATCAGCAAATTGCAAAGAAGTCTTTTTTAAAAAAAACTGAAAAGATTAATATTACAAATGATGTTAAAAATAACTGACATTCAGGGCTGGAGAGATGGCTCGGCCATTAAGGGCATGGTTGCTCTTCTAGAGGACCTGGGTTCCATTCCAGCACCCACATGACAGCTCACAGCTGTCTACAACTCCAGTCTCAGGGGATCTGACACTGTCTTTTGGCTTCCTTGGGCACCAGGCATGCATGTGGTACACAGACATAAACACAGGCAAAGCACTCATACACTTACAAAAACTTTAAAATGGACTGTTTGATGTACATTTTACTTATATTAGAATACTTGCAGTTTACAGTAGAACTGACAGAGATGCTTAAAGTATTTTAATGATTTTATTTCTTTTACTGTTATGTTTATTAAACAGCAATAGCAGTATTAATCTTTGACAACTCCCCCACCTCCTCTGTGTGTGTGTCTGTGTGGGTTTATGTAGGCCAGGTCAACATCTGATGTTTTCCACTAACCTGTCTATCTTAAGTTTTTGAGGCATGATTTCTCACTGGCCTAGAGCTCACTGATTAGCTAGACTGGCTGGCTAGTGAGCCCCCGAAGACTCTGTTTCCCAATACCCCAGTGCTGTGACAACACATGCACATAACTATGCCTAGCTTTCCACACAGGTGCTGAAGATCTGAACTCAGGTCCTCAGCCTCGTACAACAAACGTATTACTCATGGAGTGATTTCCCCTTATTTTCTTGTTTCAAAACAAACAAACAAAACCAAAACCTAACCATATATACATAGGTCAAAAATGAATATCTTTACTGCTTTGGGTATTTTGTGATTTTATGTCTGACCTGGCATAATTTACTAAGGTATAAAAAAGTACCCCAATTCAATATAATAAAATGAGCCAGAACTGAATTATTTCAACATTTGTACCTATTGCTCATTATATTAACTAATTCTCATTCATATTATTGTAAGAATTACCACTTTCTGACACTGGGTATGGATAAGCCATTTTTATTATTATCTAGAAATTCCAGAAATAGAACTCACCCCCACACTGTTAGTGACACGGGCATGGGCTTGAAAATCAAACTACGTGTTTAGCAAAATGTCTTCAGTGTTTACTAGCTACAGAACCATTGACTATCCTATATCCATGTTCTCTGCATTAACCTCAGATGCACACTGATAAAGTAGGGAAAAGGAGATCTTAATAATAAGGACTGTAATAAGTTAAGTGTGTTATCATATATGCAAAGGATGTAGAGCCATGCTTGCAACACAGTAAAAAGCACAGTCATCATTGCCATCATCATAGCCCTTCTGAAGCCAAACCATCCATTTCCTTCCTGAAGACTGGGGAAGAGCCCATAAACTACATATTTAACTCGTTTTGTTTTTCTTGGTCCTTAGCTTTATCACAGGCATTGGGCTTTCTTATCTCCTACTCAATAGTTCTTCTTTTTTAAAGTCTTGTGTTTCTCAAAACTTTTTTTTTTTTTTTAATGTGGGTACATATAATGCAGCAAAACATTCCACTGACATGACAGAATCTTCAACTTTAGAATTCTGTGACTAAAAAACACAACCAGTTCCTTGTGGGACTGACGCTGCTTTAGTCAATCATTTATTCATAGTTTGAAGTGTAATTAAAAACTGAACAGTACCACGTAGTTCTTGAAGCCCCTCTTACCTCGCCCATCACTGCTATGGGTGTCTCTCCTGTTGCTTGAGCAACACGATGCTCTACCAAGTAGAACATGTACTCATCATAGAGTAGCCGGATCAGGTGGAAGGAGCCGAAGCTAGCAGCACTGCGCAGGGTTAAGTCCCGAATGACCATGGAGCTGCTCAAGAGAAAGGGCAGAGATGAGCCGGAATTAGTGACCAACGTTATAATTAGTACTCTTAAAAGCAGTTAAGTCGAGAGACTACATGAAAACACGGCTTTAGAGTACAAAACCTGTGATAGAACAATTCCATTGTTGAAAGCAGTTGGCTCAACTCATTTCAGTGGTGGAAAGAGGTTGTTCTCACTAAGGCTTGAGCCTGATCATCACCAGAGCCAGGCGGGTCTTCGTTAGAAAAGACCCTGCACTATTATAGGTATGTCTGCCTTTCCCATTGTGCTCACAAGAGGATCACAACTGAACAGAAACAGCTGTAGAAAGGCTGGAGACTCATCCCTGGTATAAGGAAAATCAATTCAAACTGAACATCTTCTTGATGATGAGTGACAGTTTGTCATCTCTAAATGACAATGATCCTTAGAGTGTACTCTGTGCCCAATTTCACACAAAAATATGAAGCAAAGTTCCCTGAACCGTCAGTCTAAATGGAGGCGAATATGTGGGATTCCAGCACGTTCTGTTGAAAGGTAAATTTATTGATTCCAGTTTCTTGGTGATTTTCATTTCAATTAAGGTGATTTTCCCCCCACTAGAGATGGGAATTATAGATGAAGAAATGATTAAATTTTAAAACCACGAATATTTAATGTATATATTATACAAATATGAGCCATATTGACAGAATAGTAATAATAAACTTTTATATTAAAAATATAAATAAGTCCAAATAAAACTGTGGCTTTACCAAAGATGTATCAACTAATAAGCTTCTTTTATACTTCAAATATAGCTGTAAATCTGTGATTCACACTGAGAATAATGTATGTATTTATGTTTGCATGTTTTATACCAGTTTTTATTCACTTGCCTTTTTCTAAAGCTTTTTGGCTGGTAAATATTAAAACTGTCACTATATTCCCATGAGGAAGAGGCAAAATGTCACAAATGAAAGCTTTATTTTTGTAATGACTAATTATAAAATTCCAGGCAAATAAAAGAATAGTAAGTGAGCTTTCCTTTTGTTTTTCACTTCATTTTTTCAACCTTGTAAAAACAGATTCAAATGCATCAGGTTCTATACATTCACTTTGGCAAGTGACAGATCACAAAGTGTGACAGCTGAAGATAGAAGCTCTGGGTTCTGATGCTGGCTGTTTGCTACTTGACTCTTAACCACAAATAGGCAATTTCCCTGAGGTTGTTTTCTATAGGGAAAATGAAAGCAGTGTTTTTAGTCTTAGCTAACTTACACAGTTATTTTAAAGGAAAAATGAATATAAATAAATATAAAAGAATATAAAAACAACTTATAAATAAATAGAATGCAACAAATATAATTTATTATGTTTATTTATAACACAACAAACCATGCTATTTGTAATTTGTCTATAGAAGAATGAAGATCATTATATGGACAGCAGACTTCTCATTTACTTTTTTAAATCATTGTACAAACAGAAGAAAAAGTAAAGCTTGGATGTGTCTAACTAGACCTATTTATCATATGCCTTAAAACAAATACACACAAAAAAACAAACCAGGGCCTCACTCTCTAGTCCAGGCTGGCCCACATCTCATTACGTAGCTTAGACTGAAATCCTAGCAATCTTCCTGCCTCAGCTTCCTATGTGTGTAGTTACAGGTGGCCTTTGTAATCTTGTCTACAACCACAGAACCATTTTTAAGGCTTAAAAGTTAGTCTGAGAGTCAAATGAAACAACACATAGTCGTTCCCTGTATCTATGGCTTTGATTTTCTTGGTTTCAGGCACTGCAGTCTAGTAATATGAAATGAAAATTCCAGAAATAATCAACAAGTTTCAGACCACATGTCCTTCTGCACAGAGTGATGAAATTTACTTTCTGGCTCCTGCCACCTGGGATGCAGCTCATCTTTTTGCCTAGCAAGTCCAAGCTGTATAAATGTCCCAGAGTGCAAGAACAGTGATGTTGGGGAGTGAGTATACCAAATTACTAGAAAATGGGCCCTTAAGTAAGAAGGTGAAGGTTGTTGCCTTTAGGGAAAAAAATTCAATTCTGAAATGCGACTGATAGTAAGAATGTATCTTCTATCTGTGCAACTGAGACAAAGGGAAATAAATCCATTCTAGGTTTGTTGTCACACTTCAAACTGCAAAAGGTACAGTCATAACTTGTGATAAGTGCTGACATCAAGATGTCAAGGCATTAATACCTGAGGTTGAGTAATACTGGTGGTTCAGGCATCTACTGAGATGCTGGGATATAGCCCTCATGGATAAGGCAGATAAGTGTACTCCAGTAAGAACGAGCAGTCCTGACATGAGAATGGCCGCGTCAAGAATGCGACCTCAGGCTCAGGAGAGTGGCAAGGCCTTCCTTGTCTCTGATTCAGGGGAAACAGCACGACCTTCCTGGGTCAGGCTCAGGGAATGGCAAGGCTTTCCTGTAGTCTGAGTACAGATGTTAGCTAACTATTGACCTTTAGCTAAAAACTATGTGCAAAGAATACTAAGCACAGCTTCCTCATCCCAGATAACTTCATGTCCCCTGAGAATGCTCCCATACAGAGACCCCTTCCTCCTTCAGGATGTATATAAAGAATATGCTGAGTATCTGGGCTACTGGTATGTCTGCATCTGAGTGTACAGTCCACCCAATCACACTTCTCAGTTACTTGAGTCTGTCTTTCTTAAGCTCCCATCACTCCCAGTAAGGTTTCCAGGATCCAGCCATAAAGGTCGGGGTACCTAACATATGTGGGATCTTAACAAATCGGGTCATTACCACAGTACTGAATATACTACAGTTAAAAGTATATTCATTACAATAAACAGTTCCAGGTAATGGTTTCTTTGTGTCAATGAAATATCTTAAAACACTCCTCAAGTGTTTATAACTCTAATGCATAAATGAATTATTACAAATGGAAGAATAGCTTCACTTATGTGCCAAATCCCTAAAATTCAATGATACATTGCTGTGGGATGGTCTGTATGGCAAATATGTTGCTCTGATTGGTCAATAAATAAAACACTGATTGGCCAGTGGCTAGGCAGGAAGTATAGGCGGGACTAACAGAGAGGAGAAAAGAAAGAACAGGAAGGCAGAAGTAGGCACTGCCAGCCGCCGCCAGGACAAGCAGCATGTGAAGATGCCGGTAAGCCATGAGCCACATGGCAAGGTATAGATTTATAGAAATGGATTAATTTCAGCTGTAAGAACAGTTAGCAAGAAGCCTGGCACGGCCATACAGTTTGTAAGCAATATAAGTCTCTGTGTTTACTTGGTTGGGTCTGAGCAGCTGTGGGACTGGCAGGTGATAGAGATTTGTCCTAACTGTGGGCAAGGCAGGAAAACTCTAGCTACAATACATCATCATCCACTTGTAAAATAATTTACAAGCATGTAAAATAGTAATTTTTTAAAAGTAAATATTTCTTTTTCCATGGGAAAAATTTAAAGCACACACACACACACACACACACACACACACACACACACACAAACAAAACCCCAAAACCAATGTAACGTAATGATTAAATGTCTAATAACATTCAACTCAAAGTGAGTAATCTTTAAAAGTAATCCAAGGGTAGAGTAGTCACTTATAACTCCATCCATCTTGCTGAACAAAGATGGTAGATATTTAAAATACATTCCAGGAATGACAGGTAGCTAACAAAGATACAAATATAAAATTAACCTTATTCAAAAGTAAACACATTCAAATTAAAGAGAACACCTGTTACCTATTGCACTATGAGACCGTATTATAGTCTGGAGGAGGGGGGAGGGGAGAACAAACTTTACTGTTTCTACAAGTGTTCCTGAGGATTCTATAGAAGGAATAGGGCAGTATTTATCAAAATGTCAGCTCACTGAACAATACAGTTCTAATTCTAGAAATTTAGACAATAAGCAAAGTTAGTTTTAATTGTAGCAACTCCTTCCCCACCACATATACCAGGAATGATTGATGACCTTCACTGCTGTTACCAAGAATGTGGTCTTGTCTTATTCACACAGCCCAGAGAAAAAGAAATAGTCCATATAAAATTTTCATTTCTGGGTTTTCCAAAATCGACACCAGCCATTGAAAGCTAGTTTAAGTAGACAGCTCTAGATGGAGTGGAGTGTGTCCGCAGCAATGTGTCAACTGCTGTGAAACTGCCAGTTTGTTTCTATGTGTCTGGGTAGGTAAATGCAAACACAAGTTTAGAAATTACTGGATTAAATATCTGTCTTTTAAACAAGAAGGAACTGTATATGTGGTTGTCAAATTTATGATATCCCTTGCAAATTTACAATTTACATTTACAATGCTAAAAACAAGAATTCTTCTTCTGCTTCTCTGAGGATTTACGCATCAGTTTTCATTACTCAACATGTTCTCATGACTCAGTAAAAAACAGTTCAGATATTACTCTGCCTACCAGCAGGAAGTATGCATCTGCTTAAATGTCTCTTTCCTCTGTGGCCCTCAACTGTAAGCCTTCAAATCTTTTTGAAATGAAAATAGTAACCATAATAGTATCTAATAATATCAAGCCAATTATCCCCAACTCAGGGAGGACAGAGGGCAGGCGAGTGATGATCTACTTGTATCTGCAGAGAACACGAAATACAAGCAAGAAATTTTCTTTCTTTTCAGAATTCCTGCAATAGATCTCTGTGGTGACAAAGGCTCCAGGGGTGTATTTCTAAAATGATGTCAACTAAATGCGGGGGAAAAAACCCACAGAGAGAAGTAAGGGCAAGGCCGCCACTACCACAGAACACAATAGGAAGGGGTTGGGCATCTGTCTTTCACTGCTGTGTGAGGTTGGGCACTCTGCCTTTGGTCATGTGAGATTTGGAAAGAGTCAGGCAATGTAAGTGATGTTCCAGCCACTGGTCATGGGCACACATATCACTTATATTATTTTCTGTGAAAATTCAGATGAATGAAATATTGACTCTCAAGCAATCAAGAAACTATATTCTGCCTTTAATCCCAGCACTCAGGAGGCAGAGCCAGGCTGATTTTTGTGAGCTCAAGCTCAAGGTCAACTTGGTCTACTCAAGAGTGAGTCCTAGGAAATTCAGGACTATGTAGACAGACTCTGTCTCAAAAAAGCCAAAAAACCGAAAACAACAACAAAAAGAAGAACATATATTTCCAAATTAGAATTTTGAATTATATGACAGATGGACTCCTATTTCATAAGACAAGTTAGATAATTTAAATTCTTGACATTGGCATTTGATCCTGTAGTAAAAATAGAAGTGTTTGTTTGTTTCTTTATTCAGGGTGATCTCACTGACTTGGGCCTAAAACCTGTATCTCCTGAGAGGTATAATTTGTCCCTGACATAGATTCCATGCTGGAATCCACCTGACCATTCCATCCTACACAAATATGGCACAAGTCTTAATCAATACAGCTCATAAATGTGCTTTTCAAATCCTGTTGTAGATTTGGTGCCAACAACTCATTCCAAATTTGCCATTATGTATCATATAATTAGTAAGCCCTTTCTATTTAGGGGTGCTTCTATGTCTACAAAAATATGTATTTTTTCCATATGAAGTATTTTAGTCTAAAAGATTCATTATCAATAAGATGTTATTACCTATTAGATACTAACCATGCAATATAATCACCAGAAAGTGTCTGACCCCTAACTACTACCTCCTAACCATCAAGAAAATGAGTCACTGGGTCTCAGAAGTAATCAAAAGTTAAAAAGAACATATAAATTCTGCTGTCTGATAGCTCTCTGATATATTCTGCTCTCTGACAATTGACAGAATTAAAAAATTAACTAAGTAGTTCTGAGTGAACTGGAATTATCCAGGGGATTTCAAAGCTCAGATTGATAGGCCTTTCCTCTATGGATTCTGACTCAAGTAGACTTGGGAAGTAGCCTACCGATGCACATTTAAAATGAGTCTAAGTGGATGTGAGGTCACGGACTAGAGACTACAGTTTGAGGGCCATTGAAAGGGGAACAAAGGAATAATAGTCATAACCCCACCAGAAGGTACCTCAATAAGGTAGGAGTAGAGGGAGGATCAGCCACGCTTTCTGACTGTTGCTGAAAACATCATCTAGAGCAGTGGTTCTCAACCCTCCTAATGCCACAACTCTTTAATACAGTTCCTCATGTTGTGGTGACCCCCGACCATAAAATTATTTCCGTTGCAACTTCATAACTGCAATTTTGCTACAGTTATGAATCAGATGTAAATATCTGTGTTTTCTGATGGTATTAAGGGACACCTGTGAAAGAGTCTTTAGACCCCAAAGAGGTGGTAACCCACAGGTTGAGAACTGCTATTCTAGATGGACTCTCAGAGATTACTATCTGAAAACTTCTTGGCTTTGAGCAAGAGGGTCTCCTTTCCCAGCAAAATAGTTCATTTTCATCAATTTCCTGCTTAGTCTCTATGCATCATAGTCATAGAGTTGGATATTCCACCAAATCTAAGCTTGTTTCTTTTTTTATGTGAATAGCATGCACACACACACACACACACACACACACACACACACACACACACACACATTTGCAGAACATGAAGACAATTTAGTGATCTTGGGGTGCTACCTGTAGAAAGACCATTTGAGCAGAAACTGCCTGGCGGCTTTAGGGAAGCTGGGTCTTCCTTCATAGGGCTTCAGCGCCTGCATCATCACATTGTCCAGCCATGCTGCCCACTGCTCCAGTGTGCTCTGCTGCTGAAGCGTCATCTTGAAGTCTGTTTCTAGTCTCTGAACCATGTTGTCATCACACTGGCACACCCAGGAAGCCTGCTCCTGGGACAGGTCACAGACAGAAAGAAAAATTCAACTCGGCAGCTTCTCACTGAGAATCAGCACAGGGCACATGCAGGGTGTTGCACAGAAAACTTCAGTGGGGGATATGAATGAATCATGGACTGGACATGAACAATAGGCACCCAATGCCTTTGTCATCTTCAGGGCTTAGCACTTCTCCTTGATCACTGCTGAAGCAGTATTTAACTGTGACTTGGTTTTCTACTGTGGCCAGGCCTTGTGAGATACTAGCATGGTAAGGAAGCCAGAGGTGTGAACCAGTAGCAGGCCCTGTCCTGTTTCCACACTGCTTCTAAGTTTCCCCACCCACCACATAAAACTGTAAAACTATTTTACAAGACTTAGAGTAAGTCAGAGGAATAAATGTATTCAATTGGCCAAAAGTGGTCCCTAAAGATTAAAACGAAAACAAACGCTGAATGGTACTAGGTAGAAGCATATGCTGTGTGAGTTTATAGATTGGGAACAGAAATCTCAAGGGCTATCAAGGCAAACCAACAAATGCAAATTAATTCACAGAACTGAAAACAACAACAACAACAAAACCTCTTTTGAGAAAATGTAGACGTGCTACCTGCCAAGAAACCTGATTACTGTAATTTCCCTTCTGCTTCTGGTTGGGAAGTTTCAAGTTTTGTAACAACAATGAAAATAGAAACTTTGAAAGTTACTTTTCAGTGATTGTGTAAGTTCTATGATGTTTCTAGTGATGTGCCATATTTTAAGGTTAAAAGAATAAAAATCTCTTCTCTCAGTATCAAAATTTAATTATTTGGCAACATATTATGACAGACAATTAAAAGGCATGCTCAGGTCCTAATTTGCCCAACTAAGTTAAAACAATTAATTAGATTAGTGTGGGCTTCAGTTTCCTATGCACAAAATCCAACAAATGAGAATTGAGAGTTTTTAAGTGGGATTCATTATGATATTTTTAAAGAGAACTTTCTTTGAAGTCTGTAAAGTTCCAATACAAAAACATAGAATATGTTGATATTTTCATGAAAACACTGTCTGTAGCCATAATTCTGTGTTATCTTAGAGGTCAAGTTGATTCAAATTGACAATTTCAAATCAATATATCTCTAATCCCATCCTTCCAGTTCTAGGATCTCTGCTGACCCTACACACTTTACACATTCAGGGTCATTTATTCTTAGAGACATTTCAAAGGCAAACTGCATCCACATCAATCACTCTATTTTTCTAGGGAAACCTGCTTTCTTCCAAATCTCAGCTGATGATAGCATCTTCTATCTTTGTTTTTAGATGCTACCTCTTAAACACTACTTGTAAATAGTTTAAATAGACTAAATACAATTATAGAAAAAAAAATCAATAAAAAAGACAATGAAAGAATATGAGGACAGAAGTCCAAGATAGCTACAATACATGGCTATGCATGTATACATTGAAGGATACTTTAAGTTTTTTAAACATATATAACATAGTATATGTGCTATATTATTTGTATTCTGTTTACATTTACATTACTCCTTTATTCATGCTAATTTACATTTTGTCATTTATGCTTATGCATATAGTTTTAATATAAATATAATAAATACCTTGTATTCTACTCAATATTCTGCTTAACAATGATAATGTGTCTACTTTTCCAGATAGATGAATATGGAGCTATATTTATTGCTCACTAATAAACTTGTTTCATTGCATGAATATGTTATTATTTGTATAACCAATTTCATACAGCTAGACATTTGTTCTAAATTCTTACTAGTATAAAGTTTGAATTAGCTATGTTGTTAACTACATTTTGCTCAAATTTTCACTTATTTCTGTTTAATAGATTTATATAAGAACAGTTAAAATCTTTTAATAATAGCAAATGGTTCCCAGAAATTTTATATCAACTTAAGGAGTCCCTGAGTACCCAGGTAAGTTAAGTATTACAATAGTAACCAGGAGAGGGTTTTGGTCCCCCACTGCCCCAACATCTAAGCTTTTTTTGTTTTGTTTTAATTTTCTTCTGACCCTTCCTCTGTATATGGTAGAGCAATGTTAAATAGATGGACTATACGGAGCATTAGAGCTCTAGAATCTTGTGCAAATGAAAGTCAGTGCTCCATGTGAAGGAGCTTGTTCTTGTTTATGCTGGCTCTAGAAAAAGGATTATACTGATACACACAGAGGAATTTCACTTTTTTGTTTGTTTGTTTGTTTTTCGAGACAGGGTTTCTCTGTGTAGCTTTGCTCTTTCCTGGAACTCACTCTGTAGCCCAGGCTGGCCTTGAACTCACAGAGATCCGCCTGCCTCTGCCTCCCGAGTGCTGGGATTAAAGGTGTGTGCCACCTCCACCCAGCTGAATTTCACTTCTTATCAACAATTGGAACTCACTATTTACATGAAAATTACTTTAGGCAAGATGAGATGATAATCTAAAACCTAATTTGAGAAATAAGAGCACAGCTCCATAAACCACTCTTCACACCCTACAGCTTACAGAGTTCACACTAACAATGGCTTACTTCATAAAACAAACATCTGAAGGTGTTCTTAACTTAGGTACATAGAAAGTTCAAAATCAGACTGTATCTTCAATAAAGAAACCCAATAGCCGGGTGTGGTGGTGTACACCTTTAATCCCAGTACTTGGGAAGGCAGAGACAGGTGGATCTCTCAGTTCAAGGCCAGCCTGGTCTACAGAGAGTGTTCTAGAACAGCCAGGGCTACACAGAGAAACCCTGTCTCAAAAAACAAACAAAAAAGGAAGGAAAGGAAGGAAAGGAAAGAAGGCAGGAAAGCAGGAAGGCAGGCAGGCAGGAAGGAAAAAACTCAAGTAGTCAATGATCAGGTTAACAGGTAAGACCATCCGAACCTACTTAATTCATAATGTAGATGAAAACTCATCCATTTACACAGAACATTTAGAAACAATACCATCTTAAGACTATCAGTTAAATGAGAAAGAAGGCCGACTAAACTGCAACAGAAAAAAAGTCTTGAAATGAAAAACCATTTGTTGAGAAGAGGATGAAACAGTGCAAAGAGATTTACGGAAGGAAGTCTTAGATTTATAAAATGGTCTGAGTATGTCAATACAAAGGAAGACAAAGAGTAGCCAAAGTTGCTGTGTAAGATGAGTAGTAGATGTGTAGTTGACTATATACAAAGATGTCCTCAAGAGAGATGTTACTAACCAGCGAGTGGGCTCATTTGTAGACATATTCAATTTAACACAAAAACAGAACATCCAAGGTCTTGGCATGCTCTAATAATAACACTTGGAAGTTGTTTCAAACCAAAGTTTCTTTATTGCAAGAGTTTTATCCTTTTATTTGTCAGTCTTACTGAGATTCATCTTAGAAGAGGCAGGGACAAGTTCCAAATGACAGGAAAAGGTCATGAAGAAGGAATGGGAAGCAGGGCACACTAGAGAAGCCTGTCAAAGCTTGGAAGAGATAAAGATGTAAGTAAGGTAAAAAGGAACTGTGCCATTTGGGTAGTCATTAGAAGGTACAGAAGGAAAGTGTAGGCTGAACTGAATGGCTCACCATTATATTTGTGATCCTCTGAGGAAAGGAAAGATGATTTGGAGGACAGATCCTGAATTGTACAGGTTCCAGTACTAATGACTGTCACGATGGACACAGAAAAACTTGACAGTTGACAACAAAGGAAGACAAAGAGTAGTCAAAGTTGCTGTGCAAGTGGATGTGTAGTTGAGTATTTTTATACAATGATGTCCTTGAGAGAGATGTTTCTAACCAGTGAGTAGGCTCGTTTGTATACATATTCAATTCAGTACAAAAATCATGAAGCCAGGGTTGAGGACAGATAAATAAACATTAAAATAATAACAATTTACACTTTCTCAGATATTAATTGAAATAAATAATTCTTTACAAAAATTTCTGTTACCAAGTTGGAATTAACAACTGGAAACTGAAGTTGTCTTATTATTCTGACTTCAAGATTGTTTTACCTCAACTTTCCTTAAGGTACTTTTAAACATCTTTTCAAAATGAAGATCTGAAGTAAATATTAGAGTACAGATTTTAAGGCGATATGATTGCTTAATAATTTTGGTAAATTAGTTATTGTAACCTTGTAACCCTATTGACATACTCAGACCATTTTATAAATCCAAGACTGTTTGTTCTTGCAAAAGTTATACGATTGCACACAAGTATGTTTATTTGTATACAGACCGTTGGTAGGTAGATGGTTGGATATATGAAAAAGAGATTGAAAAATTAAGAATTAGAAACATGAGCTTATTTCCTAAAACCACAATGAAAACAGCTGATTTATTCTACTATAAATGAGTGAAGCTCAAATATTATTATGTAATATATTTTAAATAATAAAGCATGTTGTGGAGAATAAATTTCTTATAAATAGAGTAATGATTTTAAAAGACACACTGTACAATTTACCTACTTAAAGTATACTTCTTCTCAAAAGGAAGTCCTGTACCCATTGTATTTGTTATCTCCCATTCTCTGCAATATCCTAGTCCTACCCAGTCAGAAATCTATTCTGCCTCTAACGTCTAGCTAGGCATCTCCTATAAATGGAAGCATGTAACAACTTCCCTTCATTTAACATGTTTCCGAGGCTCAATCAAGGCTTCAGAAGTTCCTTCCACTGCCCAGCAACGGTCCACTGTATAGATAAAGCACATGTTCGTTTATCAGGTAAGGACCCCTGGGTTGTCTAATTTGAACAATAATGCTATGAACATTGAAGTACAGATTGAGGAGCTCTACTCTGAAAATCCAAAATCTGAAATATACACAGAGTGTTGTATGCTCAAAACTTTTGTGTTTTGAAGCATTTTAGAGTACAGACTTTAGGGATAATCATGAGGTAAAGTCTAGTAAATATTAAAAAAATCTCAAGAACACCCAAACACTCCAGTCCAAGCACTTTAGACAATTGGTCAACTTGTGTGGCCATGTTTCCCTTTCTCTTGGCTATGTGCCAAGCAGTGGGCTGCTCAGTCACATGATGAGTCTATATTTATCTTTTTGAGGAGATGCCAGACTGCCTTAAGTGGTTGTGGCAGTTTGCATTCCCATCAACAGCTCATGAAGTGCTAATTTCTCCAGTTCTTCAGGGACCAAATCTGGTATTTTCTGTCTTCAATCACATCCATTTTAGTGTGCATCTAATGCTATTTCCTTGTGGTTTTAACTCCTGTTCCCCTGGTGGCCAATGCTGAGAATCCTTTCATGTGTTTATTGGGCACTTGTCTATTTGCCATTTTAAAATCAGGTGGCTTTTTATTAATGGGTTCCAGGGTAGTTCTTTATTATATGTATGGAGTATTTACAAGATGAGCTTCTGACATTCTTTGCATTGCCTTTTCACTTTTTGTCATTTAGTCTCTTGTTAACTCCAAAAGTTTTAAATTTGGATTGTGTTGAATTATGCATTTTTTTACTTTGTAGCTTATATTTTATGTCAGGGGTGTTATAATTTTTATATAGTAACAACTAACTTTGTTACTTTAGTATCATAAATAAAATATTTGTTAGACTTCCATAAAGAACCTACATTAGTCATTTCCAAGTGTAAAGTACAGAGCAACTAGAGTTAGAAAAAAAATATTTTTTTTATTTGAACCAAACTGTTCAGACTTACTTGAAATTAATTCTTTAAGTGAAAGAATTTTCTCAGGTATCTGCAATGTACTTTGCAATAGAGGTGCTTAGCTCTTCAAGGTGGGTTACTGTTATAAAAGAAGTAACTGCTTGAAAGGGTACAGACCACTATTTAAACAACCTACGGTAGTAGTTATAGCTGGGAAAATGAAATAGAGAGCACTTAAGTAGTTGTTCAAATTCTCACAGATATAGAATAGTCTAATTTTTTGCCTAACTTCAGTGACTCTGATATTTGTTATCCTTTTAACTTTTCAGCAAACATGGATGTATTCTGTTGCCTACTAGTTCATAAACCTTAGCTGACTTTATCCCTAAAACAAAGGGGTTCAGTTTAGTCTGATCGGGGTAAAACCCCATCTTTGAGGAGACTGTGAACATAGATTTTGCCATTGCATGCATCAGGTCCTAGTTTAGAATAACTGACACCATTCTTTAAAAGACAGGATTTGCAAGGAGGCAAAGTACCTGGACATTGGCAAAGTCAACGCGGTTGAGGTCGCTGAGCATCTGGTTAATCTGGGAAGTGTTCTGAAGTACGGCGCGGGCTGCCTGGGCCAGGTGATTGAGCGATGTGTATCTTCGCAGAGTCTGGGCAAAGGCACTTACTGCGGCAACCTACAGAAACCCAAGCAGGCTGGGGTGGGGTGTCTTTTCATTTTTCTCCTCCCCACCCCTGCTTTCTCATAGAAAAAACTATTGCAACTTTCAAATACTTCAAAGTTAACAGCTTTCCTTAGATACATTCAGATATATTTGGTATTAGTTTACTCATAAATTATATAGAATTTAAAATTCTTAAAGAATTATTTGGTTTTGAGTATATTGAGGGCAAGCAACACTAAAACAAGCTCCCACACTTTTCAACATCTGAGTGCAGCAATCATGAAGGCAGTCTTGGAAGTTAATTACACAACCACAACAAGAAATTACATTGTCTAAAAAAGTAGGGAAATCTTTGCTTTCACGACCCCCAACTCTTTTTAGGACAACTAGAAACTAGGCAAGTAAGAACATTCCTTTTTATCTAGAAAAGCAAACTGTACAGATCTATTGTTGTTAATTGAACAAAAACATACTTTCAGAGCCGTGCTGTTCAGACTCACCATTACGACTTTAAGTTTACAAGTGGGCAGACGTGATGGTGAAATATGGGACTTCAAAGTTTGTCTGCCCAAGTACATTTATCAGAGCGCAAGCAGCGGAACTCTTTCTTTAGGATTTACATTTCTTGAAGTGGGCTATGTGGGAAATTTCCATTTACTCTTGCAAAATCCCCTATCCACGTATCTCCATCATCCTCAGTGGCCAGAAAGGCTGCAGGGGTGACATGAGTGCCCCCTTTGCCCTCAAGCTTCCAGCTGGATGGACCAATCAGGGACGGGCATTGCTAGGCGAGGGAAGCACCGGACAGCAGCAGTCAGAGTGTGCACTCCTCCCAAGCTACACTCTTCCCTTTTCTAAGGCTGCCACTGGGAAACTCAGAAGGAGGTTCAGTAAAGCGACGGCATTCATCCCTTACCTATTTCAGACCTAGATTTGCTGAGAAGTTCTCATTGCTAGATGCAGGATGCTTAAGCATTGGTTTTTCTCAACTCTGTTTGCATGTTTAGAAATAAATTCAGTTATTTCACGTACCCTTCACTTAAACCTTTTGTTTCTTTTCTTTCTTCTCCTCCACTACTCTAATGGACTGAACCTAGGACTTCAGGCATGCTGGTCAAGTGCTCTACCACTGAGCTCTATCACCCTAGCAGGTGAACACTTTTTTTTAATGAGATACTGAATGAGTTAGCCTATGTTGGAAGATATCAAAGGTAATGAAAAAAAACCCCTCTAAATAAATATCTAATTTTCATAGAAATGTTAGATACACAGTAGATATGACCCCAGTCTTTAAAAATATGCCAAAAGCCTTAGCATATTTATAGGAATACACCATATTATATTGAGTTTTTATGGGTACATAGGAAGCATATATTTGAAGAATCAGTTGGTTGTGTAGAATAATGTGTTGACTCATTTAAATGTGAGATGTATTAGGACTATATGAAATATTTGAGCAAGCTCACATACCCTAGAAGAGAAAATGTTTTTCTATTTTTGTGGTTTATATACATTGAGTACATATTATATACCAGGCACCAGGTTAAGTGTCTCATATATTTCACATTGTTCAACTGTCAACATGTTATGAATCAGAGAGGTCAAATACCTTGAGCCAGGTTGCACAGAAAGTCATTTAGGTGGTAAGATTTGAACACATCCATTTTAGTACTATTACTACAGACTAGGAAGCTCTTCCCTAAGTTGGGTAAACTGTCTCAATGACTGAGAGCTCAGCAGAAATACAACTACATATCAGCAACAGCAGAAGAGCAGAAGTTATATTCTGCAATGGTAAATATGCAGACTATTTCTGAAAATCAGCAAAATGGCCAATGTTGCAGGCAATCTGCTATGGCACTCACTTCGATGACACCGAGTTGGGGAGTGATTTCATCTATTTGAGGTATTATTAGGAATAGAACTGATTTTATAAATTAGAAAGGTTCTTCAGTCACAATCAAATAAAATCTTTCATTTTTGTGATTTTCACACTAGAACCCAGGGCTTTATTCATGTGTGCCACTGTGCTACTTTCCTAGCCTCTGGGTCTTACTAAGTAACTTGGGCTCTCCTTGAGCTCCTTACATAGCCCAGGCTAGACTGAACTCACGGTCCTCCTGTCTCAGCCTCCAGTGTGCAAAGCTTAAACCAAGGTAGAAAGAACTGGAGCTCCTTGTGGCTCCAAAGAGACTTTCTGGCTACAGGAACCTCAACAGAGTAACATTGCACCCCAAAGGAAAAGATACACTGTCGGAGTCTAATGGTGGATACATCCAAAAGCCACAAGTGTGAATTTAAGCAACAAAATGAAAGCAAAGTCTCTATCCAATCTTGCCATGGGCATATGCTCACAGATTAACCTAAAGTATCATGCTAGAAAGGGGTAATGTGTAATCTAGGATCCTCTCTGATGAAGAACAGTGGAACTACAACATCCATATGCTAGCTCTGCACAATACTGGGTTACTTACATATGAAGATCTGTTATGAGAAAAAAATTACTTGAAGAGAGAGTTTCTTAAGCAAGCACATGTGTGCCCCACTACCACCACCAAAGGACATAACCATACCTTGGTTTGTATCATTCTCTGTGGAATATTGTTCATGGCATTTGAAAGCCAACCTTCAAGGCTTTTTGCAAAATTTCGAATGGCTTGGGTCAAGGCACCTAAATAATAAAAAAAAAAAAGGCAGAACAATAAAGATACCCAAGACCATTAATTTTTATGCTGGAACAAGGGAAATATATGTTTATACTACTTTTATATCACAGAGCAGAATTTATATTATCTTCATTGATTAAAAAGTAACATTATTTCTAATTTCTTAGAGCATCTAAAAGTAATCTTTTTGGCTTTTAAAACTATTTGGTTCTCAGACACTGATGACACCTGTTGGAAAATGCAAACATTCAAATCTTTCTGTTCATGGCAACATATACCAGTTGTGAATATACATTATGGGGATTTGTACCTTGGACAAAACATCATGAAGAGTTTTGTGATCAAGGGCTAAGAATTTCCATTTTGGTTTCAAACTTAATCTCATTTTACATTGTTAGTTAAAATGAAACACAGTGCAAAGCTTTGTTTTTCTCTATTCAATGTTTTACCATAGAACCTATGAATTGGAGTATTTATCTTTGCTGAAAATAGAGGAAAAATAATTGTTGGAGTAAACTTTTCAGATGCCTATTCCAATTTCACATGTAGGAGCTAAAAGATCAGTGTGATAAAATTGCTGTCACAGAGAGCAATGTTACTAAGACATTATCAAAATAGCCAATCTTAATTTGTTAAAGCCTGAAATGGGGACAGGTCTCATAACAGAACTTTACAGTGGTCACGAAATGACCAGAAACATCTTCAGTCATCATTGTTAGCTTTGTTAAAAGGGAGCTGCTCACTGAGTCGGCTTGTGTGTCCTCCAGTCAGTGTTCTTATAATTCTTTTGTGCCCAGGACTACACACTGTGGGGAGTAGATTTAGGTGTGTAATGAATATTTAAAGCACCCATAACACAAATCTACTCTCTACAGGTTCCATACATCTGGTAGATACCCAGATCTGTGATATACTGTGAGAAAGAAGTTCTGTTTTGGCCAGCTGCCCCCAAGAACATACAGCAGGACCAAAGTCTTGGGCTATCCTTTCTATGCTCAAGTGGGTCTGACCGTCTTTACTTGCTACTTTTGCCAAAACAGGTTTTAGAGGGAAATTTAGTGTAGTCAAGTTACTTACAAAAAGATACAAAATTTAACACCCCAATAATAAAACAACTGAGTTTTTTAAAAAAACTTATTTAACTGTATAGTAGAGGCTAAAATTGCCTAAATATTGATTGGGAAAGAATGCAGACTCTTAATGAGGCTTAACTGGAAATTTCTTGAGAGGAAATCTTTCAAAATCTCCAAAGCATCCCACCTTAGTCAAAAGAGAAAAAAAGAAAGAAACACATCTTTCTGTTGTGTTATGTACTAGAATCATGGAGTACAGGCATGAATGGAAATGAAAGGAGTGAAAAAAATTAACAGCCTTTTTTGAAACTCAGTAAAATCTTGTTCAAGGTTCAAGTTGGCAATCTATATTTCTCATTTTGTTCTATCATTAGTATAATAATGATTTAATTTGAAAAGACCCCAATAACTTCTTACGTTATTTTTAAAGTATTTCATATATGCCCTATTTTATCTGGACAAACTTGATGGAAAGAAAATTATAATATGAAAAGATACACTATGTATATTAAGAAGTTTAGGTATTTACTTTTTTATACTAAATAATATTCTGGACCACCTTTTATTATATTCCCAGTTGCCCATTTAAAGTGGTGCCAGTTGAAATCTTATTCAATAATTCACACTTAATTTCCTTTTTCCATGTTTTGGGGGAATGTATTTTAGAATATAGGCGTTTCAGGCTGACTTTAAATTAGTACGATGTGCAGACTTTTTAGCTAAAAAAAGAAATCCCATCTGGACAGAAAATGGTAGAGTGAAGTACTAGTAGCCAAGAAATACAATTTTTAAAAATAAAATTAAGTTTGTTCTCTCTGTAGGGATTCATATAAAATCGAAATTGTGCAGACTGACTCTGACAGCTTCTAAAGACTCATAAATGGATGGTTTGATATTTAAAAATCTATTCTAAAGCAGAGCTCCCTCAGCCTGCTCCAGATCAGTATTAAAAAGCACATAACCCAGCAATAGCTATCTACACCATATTTTAAGCATTACATTGTTGAGCCTCATTGTAAAATAGAAATTAAATTCCCCAAATTTCTTTTGTAGAGTAGTACATTAATGTATCTTGTAATTTTAGAGAAATAAAATGATTCCATTTTCTGGTGAATGTAGCGACAAACTACTTGACAGAATTAACTGTTTTTCTAATGACATTTTTCAAAAGACAAAGGGCAAGTATATTCTATACTTAAAATTCTAAGGCTTAAAGTAAACCAAAACTGATGCATGATTTAAATTAGGGAACTGCTAAATTCGTGTGATGCTAAGACAAAAGCACATGGTTTCTGAATTGTTGAATGAATATTGATGCTGTTGACTTGCCTCGAAAAAGCGAGCACTCCCTGACACCCCTCCTTGTTTCTCAGGAGAAAAACTGCATGTTGGTAGCCAGATGTCATAGGCTAATGAGTTAGCCTATGCAACTTCTTTTTAAATATCTCTAGAGATTAACACTCGGAGCACAAGGAGCAGGAGAGTAGGAAAAAAAAAATTCTGGAAGAAATACCAGTGGAAATTGACATGGTGAAATTTTCTGTGACAATATCAATTTTTATCATCTTTTTAGTCAGCTAACACAGTGTAGATAGAGTGGAACACATTAGCAATTTATAAAGTGTTAAGATAATGCCAGTGGGATTTCTTTTGTGTTTACTTTCTCCTCCATATATTAATGTACATTGATTGGCATAATATGTAAATGTGTATAAGCATCTATTTTAGGGTAATGAATACATAAAAGAATTTATATCCTCCCTTGTGTCTTTGTATTTACAAGTATAAACATACAAATGTTAATATCTTCATTTTTCCTTCTACTAAACTCTATGTTTTCCACAATAATGTAACAAATAATTGTGAATAGTATATTTAAAGTACATACTTCCAATGTCACTAGCTAAAAGATTGCTTTAAATATCAGATGGAAACAGTCCCATTTCTTTAAAAGTTAAGGTCACTAGTATGGCTCATCCAGGTATAAGTACAAAGTAGTTCCAACAGCCTCTAACAATATGTGTAGTGGTATTTACACCACCAGCTACAGAGAAAGCTTTGTTTGCTACAACATGGTTACTGAAAAAAGTAAACAATGGTTTACACAGTTCCCATTCACTTCATAGTGGGGCATAATGCTTGGGCAGTTATTAGAGTCTTCTCTCAAAACACTAGTTAACCATCAGTGTTATTGGAAACTGAATTAGGAGCTCTGAAGATGGTACATGTGACAGAGTAAATGCTTTTATAAAGGAATTCAACTCTACTGGAAACCACAATCAATCCATTTCAAATCCTAAGCAACCATGAAAGAGAATGGCTGGCAGTTAGTGATTGTGGTATTTTTTGGCTATATGCAGAGGGCTTTGACCTTGAGTAGAATAATTTTATACGGTTGACTAAACTAATAATGTTCTTGCAATTAGTTTATTGAGGGTGTCATAGCTGTAGGTTGACTTTTAAAAATAATAATAATGAAAAGACTAGAAAACAGTTCATTTCCCCTTCATATAGTGTCACACAGGCTCTTTTCATGCAAGATTCTATATGCTGCATGTTTTTTATTTGACAAATTTAAATGAAACTAGGATCATTGCTGATTGTAACATCAATCCCCAGAATTTCTTGGGTGGTAGTATGAGAACAAAAGCATCCGTAGTTGTCTCCATTTAACTTACTAGGAATGGGTCTAAGGACGTCGGGGATGAGAATCTCCACCAAAGCCTGGTACATCCCATGGTCACAGTTACACATCCATTTCAGGATAGACTCATGTTTGCACAGAGTTATCAGCTTTGCTTTCGGAAGTCGACTTTCTATTTCACTCAGATTGCTGGTGTGAATAAATGTCGCAAATGAATAGATGGCAAATGAGGATAAAACAGAAAATGGACTTTAAAAATAGTTTATCAAATATCACTGAGGTTAGAACTATACCATAATTGCACTGGTGTCATATGGCTGGATATATATGTATGTATATATACAAACACACCCCCAGAGATACTACCTATGTACATTAATATTTTCTTATGGTCTGAAAGACAGATAAGATAGGATTGTAATCCACTAGCATGGCATAGATCTACCCTAGTCCCCCAAATCAATAAAATGGGAGCTACACACACTAAAATCTCAGAAGAGCAGTCTGTGGTTTATTCCTAGGATGGTCAATCTACTCAATGTTATCAGGTAAGGTTCACAACTGGTATACATATCTCTAACTTATTATCTGTGACATCTACTTAGTCATGAAAATGAATCAGAAAAGCACATTGAATCTGACCTTGATTCAGTAATGGTAGTGCCGTCGGTTGGAGTAGAGGGAGAATAGCGCCAGAATGTTTGCCATAATTTTTCTATCAGGCTAAACTGAAGATTCACAACAACGTCCAATATTGCCTAAAAACAAAATGACCAAACCATAATACTTCCTTTACTTTCCCTTGTTCTTTTACTTTACCACCAACCAGATGTTTCTGCTAAGGCAGCTACAATTCCTTCATGGTCTAAACCATCCCATATGTATTTGACCCTTTGCACAAATGCTGTCTTGTTTGCAGTGATTCACACCAGCCACATGTGTCTACCCAGCCTTGGAAATCTGGTGACTCCAAAACGGCATCTAAAGCTTATAAGTACTAAAGGTACACTGCATATAAGACATGTTAAAACACAAAGGACAGACAATAATTAAATAGCTAGCTATTATATTAATTACATATTGAAGTGATAATATATTGCTTTTCAAAGATACAGTAAAACAATGTAAAATCAAATAATATTTTCTTCAATCATTTACATTCTGAAATACTAACACCACTATATTTCAGTGGCTCAGTAACAAAAGAAATGAAAATAAGTAGTAATGATTGGTCTATGTAGTGTGTTCTTGTTGAAATAAAAACAGATGGAATTTGAACAACTCCAAAAGAAAAGTGCAAACATTAGCCACTAATGTTTATACTGTTTCCATGTTGAAACAACATACTGTTGAAATATCTGACTGCTTGGTGGTTTATATTGTGTTCCTCATAGTCTTGGGCATTTAGATACTTGCTCCTCAATTGATGGCACTACTTGGGGATGTTTAGGAGATGTAGCCTTTTTGGAGGATATATGTCACTGGAGGCGGGCTTTGACACTTTAAAGACGTGTGCTGTTTCAAGTTCTTTGTCTGTGTTCTGTGCTTATGATTCAAGACGTGAGTCCTCAGCTTCTTGTTTCTGCTGCCCTGCCTCCTGCTTGCTGAATTGTTTCCCTGCCATGACAAACTCTTAGCCCTTGGGGACCATGAGCCCAAATAAACTCTTTCTTCTCTAAGTGTTCCTGGTCATGGTGTTTTATCACAGCAATAGAACAGAAACTAATATAGACTAATTAGGTAACCAACTGAATTTTATGTTTATTGCTTACATAATATGTCAACTATACTTTGAGCTGAGAAAATAGAAAAAAAATAATTAGTAAAAGTTAATATTTTCTTCTTATTCTTTCCATTTTTGGTAATACAAGCTCATTTCAAACTTAGAAGAGATGATACAATAACTGGTACAGTTAATGTATTATATTTCCTTTATTGACATGTAACATTTCAAAGATGGGAAAAGAAATGGAAATTAATAATCTGCTTATATTCTAGTTTTTAAATGACAAGACATAACATGAACAATTTATTTATTTATTTGTTTGTTTATATTGCTTCCATGTTAGGTTGTGCTTTTTCATATTCTGTGTTTAAATAAGATGTTATTAAAATCTAATGTAATAAGGTCATTCCCACAGAGATCTAAACAATCCCTCATTGAGACTCTCTTCCTGGGTAAATCTAGACAATTTGACAAGCTGACAGTTCAAACCAACCATCACAGCATTCTACATACTCCTGACCAGGAAGGACAAAGCGTTCCAACATCTGTGTTCTTGGATGAATAACCACTGGCCATCCAAGAAGGAAGAGGTTAAGAATGATAAATTGCGCCGGGCAGTGGTGGCGCACGCCTTTAATCCCAGCACTCGGGAGGCAGAGGCAGGCGGATCTCTGTGAGTTCGAGGCCAGCCTGGGCTACAGAGTGAGTTCCAGGACAGGCTCCAAAGCTACACAGAGAAACCTTGTCTTGAAAAAGAATGATAAGTTGCTCAAGTGTGGCAGATGGGGTTAAGGTTGATCTAATCTTCCAAGGGTACTGATTATGGGTCTCAGTCAGGCAGAGTTAACATATGAACTGGAGTCAAGAGGCCTCCAGACACTGATACCTTTCTGGGAAGAAAAGAAATACACATAAAGCCATGTTTGGCTATATAATAACTTGCATTCCCCACTACAGCATACAATCTTACTTTTGTATATTCCTTTTATAGATTAGTTTAAGATTACTGTTTTCTAACTGTGGGGTCGGCCTCGCCTTGCCTTTTAGTTTAAATTTAGTTTCTAGAACCGTTTTCCAAATGTAACAAGTTTCCTTTTCCTTTTGTGATGATGTCAGTAACTGTCACTTCCATATCTAACTTTTGATGACCATATTTAATTTCAGTCTGCCACTCCAATCACTTTATAATAGAGCCTTCTGATAACAGCAAACATGGAGCCAAAGAAAATTTAATACTGTGATTATGCTGAATGCCAAAAGGTTGATGTGTAGGTAGTATAAGTCAGTATAATGGGTTTGATTCCATCAATAACTGAGAACTAAGACAGAAGATTCCCATACAGACCTATAAAAGAAGGCAAGAAAATGGAGACAACCTAGAGTCCATCTGAGTATTTTAGAAAAAGTAAACTGTAACTTTGCAATTCTAGCGTATGTGCCACATGTATAGACAAGGCCTGAAGCGTGAGACAGAGAACACCTTGATGGCTAATTCAGACATTAAGCATGTGCATGGAGGATGTGTTCTGAGAACTAGCAGGGAATGCTGCAAGTTGGAAGCTAGTGAAACTTTTCAGTAAGATTAAAAAATACTGAAGGCAAGCTCTGAAAATAAAGTAAATATAGTTGTCCCTCATCTCATATGAAGTCAAAACCCTCTCCGGAAGCAGCTCTGATACCTGCTTCTTTAACTGCAGCTTAGGCACATGCTAAGTGATGTCTCTACAGTGTGAGCCCTTAATACATAACACACCTCTAAGACTAAAACTAGTGATACTTAAAAATATCTTAACAAGTACATGAAAAGAATTCCAAATAGGAGACTAATCCTACCTTAAAAGTATAAACTATAGAAAATATGAAGTAAAATATGGCAAGAATTTCAGCACATCATAAATCCACTATCTTCAAATGAATCTCAAATAATACTTTGAAAATGACACCCACACCAGCCTCACTTAAGGCAGCTTGGTAAGTGACTAAAATACTATTATTTTTCAACTTATTTTCAAATATATAGGCAAATAGAAATTAAAATAATCTATAATCTACTGGCTTATGGAAAATGACTACAAGATTGAATCTGAGAGCAAGGCAGCTTTATTTAAAATGTTTTGACATGTAACAAAAAATCAGAATTTTAAATTTCTAAATATACCACTCTGTTCCATGAGAGATGGCATGAGCATTGATAACTTAGAAACAAGTGGGGTTCATTTTGTGGACTGCCATTTCCTACACAGATTAATTCTATTATGAGTTCTCCATCTCTTCACATAAAGTATATTTATTCATTACAATTGGAATTTTCATAAAAATTTTATAATGTGAAGACCATTTTAATCTTATTGGAGGCATCTGTTGCTTAGAATGATCTCACTGTACACTCTTTAGCAATGTAAATAATTATACTCCAATTTACACTCTGAATAAATATGAGTCACTCAAAAAATGTGAATTATATTTGTACAAGCTAAGCTGCTTACAGAAGGCTTTATCTGGATACAGATAAATGAGGAATTGTTTAAAGAATTTTCACTAAATGTGATAGGTGTAAAAGAAAATTTTCCACATGTACAATGACGATTTAGAAGTATTGCAATACTCAGGAAAACAAATGAGTCAAAGGGAAGTGAGTACTAAGTGGGTCATATAATGCAGAAGTGCTGGAAACGAGTAAGACAGGTTGAAGAACACTCTGTCATGCAAGATGTTGATAAGGAGAGGACTTGTCCTTGGCTGTCAATAACCTGGCATCTCTGACAAGTACTTGGGTTCACTCAAGTCATCTTATTTCTGGAGCAATGGGAAAATCTATATATACTTTAAATGAAATTTCTTATTTCATCCTTTGCTGTCAACAGGCAAGAGGACTTCTCTAGAAATCACAGGCTACTCCTTAATTTGCAGGCAGACCACAAATAATCCTGAGATAAAGTTACTTAAATTCTAAAACTACTTAAGAAAACTCTGCAATGTATTCTCTCCTTTCTACCAGGTGAATGTAAGATGCACTAATGTACTGGAATGGAGAATGCTCCCTCCTAGGGAATGACACAAATTCTGACATGAGAAGAAGAGCAGGAGGGGGGTTCCAAACATGAAGAGAAACCTTCAGTAACCAAACCTTCAGACAATCTTGACATGTTTTAAGCTGAAACTTATTTCATTTTTCACTGTCAACAGTCAAAAGGAATTCTCTAGAAATCACTGGGTAATCATTAAATTGTATGCAAATCATGAATACTCCCAAGATAAAGCTACTTAAATTCTAAAATCAGTATAAAGGATCCCCAAAAAGAAGACCAAAAGTTCTTACTAAGTATATTTAAGTAGAAACATACATGTGAGGTATTCAAAAGGGTCCATTGAAAAACTGACTCTCTCTCTCCTGAACATGGCCTCCAGTTTTTGTTTTTATTTTATTTGCATGTTTGTTTGTTTGTTTTTACAAGGGTACTGCACTAGTTACTCTTCCACTTCGTGATAAAACACCATGACCAAGAAAATTTACAGAAGAAAAGCTGGGCGATGGTGGCGGATGCCTTTAATCCCAGCACTCGGGAGGCAGAGCCAGGTGGATCTCTGTGAGTTCGAGGCCAGCCTGGGCTACCAAGTGAGTTCCAGGAGAGGCACAAAGCTACACAGAGAAACCCTGTCTCGAAAAACCAAAAAAAAAAAAAAAAGAAAGAAAATTTACAGAAGAAAACTTTATTTGGGGTTTATGGTCCAGAGGGTTAGAGACAATAATGGCAGAGCAAAGTCATGGTGACAGGAGCAAGAATGGAAGGGCTCTCCTTGAATTGTAAGAACAAAACAGAGAGAACAAACTCAAAATGGTGGGGGCCTTTAAGCTCTCAAGGCCCACCTGCAGTGATGTACATTCTTCAAGAAGACCACACCTCCTAAGCTTCCACAAAGAACACCACCAACTATGAACCACGTATTCACATGCCCAAGACAACAGGGGACATCTCACTCAAACCACACATCCCACTCTCTGGCCCTCACAATAGCAGAGCTACATCATAAAGCAAAATACATTTAGTTCAACTTTGGAATTTCTCATAGATTTTCAGTCACAATACTATTTAAAAGTCCAGAGTCTCTTCTGAGAATCAAGGCAATCTCTTAACTGTAACCCCTTATAAAATAAAAATTACACACATCTAAACAAATAATGGCACAGAATATATATTACTGTTCCAAAAGGAAAAAATAGGGTAATAACAAGGAAATACTGAACCAAAACAAGACTGAAAAACAGCAGGGCAAACATCAAATTTTCTAATGCCATATCTGATGTCAAAGGGCTTAGACGGCTCTGTTTCTCAAACTCTGCTGCCTGTAACATACATCTCTCTCTTCTGGGCTGGTTCCATGCCTCACGTGCAGCTTCCCTTCAGGTATCTCATGCCTCTGGCATCTCCAACATCTTAGGGACTCTAATACAACCCAGGGTTCATTTACACAGCTTCATACAGTGAACTTGCAGGGCTCCTTCCTCTCTCATAACCTCTAGGCATGGACTCCCCTGCAACATGTTGCCTGGCCTCAATAGCCCTGTGAAACCACAGAGGAAGATTCTACAACCTCCATATCTTTCATGGCTCTGAAGCCATCACCACGGGAACAACACTGAGAAGTTTAACTGTCTGCTTGGGATGTACCCTGGCCCCCTTGATCCACATTAGCAGCAGCTTTTTATTGAAGTTGCTTTCCCGAGGCCTAAGAAAACACTTATACTTTCTTTACAAACTGGAAGCTTAGCTGGATAAGGTCTTGACTTGAGGGCACCTTCCCTTTATTGGACTGCAGATCTGACCTATCCTTAATGGTCTTAATCTCCTTAACAATTGCAGTCTCTCTTATAGTATAAGCCTTGGCAATAACATTATACTTATCAGTGTCCTTTTAATTTTTGTACATTTTGCATTTCTTTCTGAACCATTTTTTTTATTATAGACCTACTTAAAAGTGATTTCCAGTAAATAAGAGATTGAGTTGATATTAAGCTGTCTTGAATCTCTTCTACTAAAAAAAATGAGTTCATTACTTTTAGATTTATTCTTAGGCAAGTTCACAGGGCATGGGCAGAAAGTAGCCAATTCTTTGCCCAAATTTCACAGGTACAGTCTATAGTCCAATTACTAATATTGTTCTACTCTGAAACCCCTTTAGCTGGACCTCAAGAGTCCACATATCTTTCAACACTACTGTCTTCCAAGATCCTATTAGGCCCCATTAAGCCCTATTTACAGCTTTCAACCATTTTTCTAGAGCAAAGTTCCAAAGCCTTTCACATTCCTCCAGAAAAAAATTGCCACGTTCTTCACAGTAATAGCCCACTCTCTGGAACCAATTTCTGTATTAGTTATTTTTCTATTGATGTGATATGCACCATAACCAAGGCAACATATAGAAGAGTTTATTTCAGATTGTGGTTTCAGATGATTAGAGTCCATAATGGCTATCCAAAGGTATGAAAGCAGGAGCAGAAAGTGGGGGGTTCACATCTTGAACCACAGGCACCAAGCAGAATGAACAAACTTGAAATGGTACAAATCTTTAAACACTCAAAGCCCACCTCAGTGACAAACTACCTCTAATAAGGACAGATTTCCTAGGCCTCCCTAAACAGCACCAACAATCGGGGCCATATGTTGAAATGCCCAAGAGTATGAGTGATTCAAACCAACACAAATATTACTAACATTTTACTTTTCCTTGTGGAAAGACATTTATGCAAGTTCAAAGGCCAATATGCTGCACGAATTTTCTGTATCTTTTTTTTTTTTTGCTTTAACATTAAACCCTGGAGTGCATTTCCTTTTAGTACATTTAGAGTTTTCTGTGCTATAAGTGTATAGTAGTCCAACCTATAAATTATAGCAGACTTAATCCCTCTCCCAATTAGATATTGAAACTATAGGCAGTCTCTTAAATCAAAAGAATAATGCAATAAACTCCCTTGTACATTTGATCTGTTACTCATATGTAAGTTTGTTCTACAGACAGACCCAGAGTAGAATTGCTATACTAAAATATACAAAGATCAGTTTAAGAAATGGAGAATAAAATATATTCTCACTTTCACACATTCCCTTACTTTCCACTGAGACAAGAAGAAGGATTTTATTAGTGTTCAAAGAAATGTTCAAAATAACTAGAACTTCTCTGTTCTCTAGGGAAAAAAAAATTTATTATTTTGTTTTTAACAAGTTATGTGGCAAAATATAGCATGTGCTCAGACTATGTTTGAAGGTCTTACCTCACAGTGCTCTCGATAAAGACTCTGCAGTGACTTGATATCCTCAAAGGTAGTACCATCTGGCAGAGAAGAGATTTCAACTTCTCCAAACTCTGGAAGTGCTCGAGATGCATCTGTTACCATGACAACACAACAGAAAAAAGCTATTGTGGATGGTGTCAATTACAGATTAATGAGGGAAATTTTCAGAAGACTAAAAAGGAAAGAAAATTTGGAGATCAGAGTGCCAAAGATCACTAACTTTCAAATTAATATTTTCTAGCCAGACTTAGTAACATTATCAGCATGTATCATATGAGTGAATGGAGTATATTTGTGAATTTCAAATAAACTAAGCTTTACTCTAATTAAACTGGGCACTGGATAGGTTCTTAGTAAAAGAAAAACATCCTGAGCTTGCCAGTAGTGATTTTAGTTATTTTTATTATTGTGCTATCCAACCTCATAAAAATAAACATAGCCTTAAATTCATTATGTTCATACCTTTTACATAATCATAAAATGAAGGCTATAAAACTAAAGGCCAAAAAGTTAAAAAATAACATTAAATTAACAACATTAATTTGATGTGATGGATGACGCTACCCTATAATCCAATCATCTCTCACACATGAACATGGTGTCAACTGCTGTAGACAAGTCTTCTGAGTATAACACCTACACCAATCTGCTCTTCTTGGTGACTCCCTGCCCCAATATACTTCTGCATTCAAATGACTATGACACTTGCTATTGCTCTCTCTTGATGACACTATAATTCACATATCACACACACTCTCTCTCTCTCACTTTTTCTCTTTCTCTTTTTCTCATTAGTCCTGGACAATTAGTAATGTACTTTGGTGAGTTCTTTACCATAAAGTCAAAATTAAATGAAGAATAATATTAATTTTTAAGTTCTAGGAAACCTAATTTTTTTTGAGACAGGGTTTCTCTGTGTATCCCTGTTTTTAAATTTTTTGCATATTACAACTCAACTACAGCTACAAAATAAAAAGTTATAGTGTTTTCAAGCTCAATGGTCCATAAGATTACATATGGGCACTTTGGTCTAGGAAATGCTGCCATAGCAGTGTCAAGCTCAGGAGTGTTCTAACTTGAAAGTCTATTCCAGCTGTTTCTATTGGCAAGTGCACAAACACACACACACACACACACATGCACACACACGCAGACACCCATGCACACACACATAAGCACATACACGCAGACACATACATGTACATACGCCTAAGCACACACACACAGAGACACACACATGCACACAGATACATAAACACACACCTGTGTGTGTACACATACACCCCAATAGCATCTTTTTATATTGGCCCACTGTTTGGAGACAATGCATATTCATCTATGGAACAGCTAGCAACTGAACTAGCACTTCTGCTTCCCTGGCTATAGCATAAATATTCAAACAGGAAGCATTGTAATCACTTTAAAAGAATAAATTATTTAAAATGTTTATAATTTTTCTAATCTAAGACTATGGATATGTAACTTTGTACACAGGAAATGAGAATTCTTTGGGACTGGACATTATTTCTCAAGTAAACACAACATGATTTTGATCACAAAAGCCAACTGTAATATAAACTCTTGAGAACACTATCACAGCCCTGACCTTTTAAGGCAGATGCATTCAAGATTCCATATAGCTTAATATTTCAATAAAGATGAACTAGAACTATCATTTAATGTTATAGTTTCAGCACAAAATCACCTCCCCCTTTATATGGAGTTAACATCTGAAGACATTCTACTTGGAGAAGAGACTACTATTGTTCTCTGCAAAATCCTAATAGCAACTACTATGCAACTATGCATTACACCTTAACATACCTAAAAACTGTTGATGATGTTGACTTTGGGCAATTACAGTTTGCTCAACAGATGTGCCTGTCTGTTGGCCACTTCCTGTGAAACCATCTGCAACCCCATCCACTTTCTGCATAGGCTTGTACCTAAAAATATTAGACGGGAAGAAACAAACAAACCAAATTATTCCTTGCTTTATTGTACTACCCAAACTTTTATGGCGTTCAGTTTTAATCTAGTTCTGTCAATGTCTCAAGAAAGTTGCCAAATGTTTCTTCTTGATACTCTCATGAAGTCATGTACAGACACTTTTTTCCAATTGTAAAAAGATAAAAGGGGAAGAGCAATCAGAAAGAAATTCATTTGCAAATATCCAGAAATTGATGTAAGAATGAAAGAATTATGAGGCATTTCTTTGGACAACAGAGGCAAAGATGCTCATGCCTATCGTCATAGTACATATTGTAAAAGTAACTTGTAGTGGCCATTGGCTTATGGTAAAAAATGTAAATACACTGGAACTTCACTCTGAACCAAGATCAAAGAGTTTGCAAAGAAATGAGGGCCTTTCAGTTAATATATTTAAAATAAGATCAATTTATAAATCTTATCATACTGCTCTTCATATTTCCTAAAGCCTCTTATGCATCTCAACACATTCATCTCCTTTGATTCTTATCAATAGCTGCAAATATAAATGCCAGAAGCTTCAGTTTGCAACAAAATAAGAATTCATCTACAAACCTAGTTTATCTAATTAGAGATAAGAGGACTCAGTGGGCTTTAACTCAGTGTTAGGGCACTGGACTAGCAAGCACAAGGCCCTGGGCTCCCCCCAAGAACAGGAAAAGAAATTATACACACAAAAAGAAATCAAAGTCAGAGAACAATATGCTTTTAGGCCCTAGTTCTAAACTTTATGTATATTCTTTGCTACTAAGATAGAGAAAATGTACTATAGTGGAAAAAAAAAACAGACTTCTTGGAGGCCAAATGTCACAAACATCATCACATCACTACTTTACCAGAACCATACCACCAGCACAACCATCACCACACCACCACACCATCCTGACCACCAGCAGAAACACTACCATCATCATGACCACAAACATCGGCACCTCCATCAAACCACCAACATCCCACAAGCATCAGCACGACTGCCTCACCACTATCACCATCACCACCAGCACCCACATCACCACCAGCACCATCACCACCAGCATCACCACCACCATCAGTACCCGTACCACCAGCACAAACATCACCATACCACCACCCCATCCTTACCACCAGCACCACCAGCAGTACCACCATTACTGACACCACCATCATCAACAGCAGCACCACCACACCAACACAGGCATCAGCACCAGTACAGCCCAGGACCACCACCAACAGCCTCTGCAAATCTCCCCAGACAAGCAAGCACAGGCTAGTATGCAGCAAGTATATTTTTCTTTGTACTTTTCTTCATTTCAGACATTAAAAAAAACCAAAAAATGCAAAAACTAAATATCATGAAGTTAATTATCTAGGGATATCTTCATTCACATTACAGTGTTTGTCTTTCAATCCTCCTATTTCTAACTGCACTTAAAAAAAAAAAAGAACTTAGCATTTTCACCACCCTGATATATGGTCATTATTAATGTCAATGTCCCTAACACCTGAAAAGGACAACTTAAAGATGTCTCAATTCTGTCTAAAGATAGTAAGTGATTGGACCTAGTCAACACCATCCAAGTAATGCTCAGATTCAGTCACTGAAAAAGAAAGTCAGAGGACAGAGGATGAGAGAGGGAACGGGAAACATCATCCTCATTATAGCTTTAGTGATAGCCTCCTCAAGCATAAAATACCGGTTGCTGTTCTCTGGTGATCAAAAGGAATACGACCTGGTCTCTCAGTTAGTGGGAAAGCCTTCTGCTCCAAGAGTGTCACTCCTGATGCCTCTCCTCCATACGGATCATGTTAGAGGAGTTTAGGAATGTCTCCCAGCAGGTGGGCTGGGACCTGTGCGGGGCAGGAGTGGGCTTGCCATTGTGCTATAAGACTTGAATGGTTTCATGCTCAGGAAAGTTTTGTTTGTTTCCTCATTCATTCACTCATTCAGGGATTAATATGATTTTAGCTGAACTTTTTCAGACACAAAAATTCATGTGAAAAATAAAATCCTCTATTTGTTTAAGCATGGTTGCTCATGGTTAAGTACATTATCTTAGATGAAAATAGTTAAATTTGAATGATTTAAACTGGCAATATTTCCTAGAGATTCAAAGTTAAGTTTTAATGGTGGATTATGCAGGGACTGTGATTTTGTCTAACTATTCCTAATCATGCTCTTTTGTTCTACACAGCATTCAGTCCGAAAGACATGAATCTGAAGGGCAAGTGAATTCAATCTGAAAGGAAATGATAGCTACTATCCTTGCACATTTTCCAAGGACACATGCTACATCACAGTCTACCTTTACAAAGTGCTTAGCAAACCTCCCACCTAAAAGCAAAGTTATTTGCTTCCTTAGGAAGACAGAGTTGACCAGTATCATAAGCAGTGGAGGTCTCTAAAATAAAAGGATATCACTTCTTAAAATATGCAGTCAAACCACAATGAATTACAATTAACACTTGACTGTATACTAATAATGTTATTGAGTTGGAGGTACTAATTTGAGGTATACAATATATGTAGGAGACAGAAAATGCATGAAAACAGCTTATGGGAAGAAAGAAGTTATATACATATACATTCTAAAACTACTTTGAGTCAATACTTAGAAAAAAAAAGAAGAAAACCAGAAAATACAGTTAGAACTGGGAAATGAGTGTTCTCATTATAATCATAAGAGTAACAATAACAATAACAATAGCAGAATAAACAGTGGGTTGAAATACAGACGAAGATGTCCTTTACATACTTTTCTTCCATAGTAATGGAGACCAGGCAAACCAGAAACTCTGTGCCCCAGGCTGAAAGGTCTGGGGACAAATTCCAGGAGAGGTTTGTGCCATGAAGAATGACACCAGTAATGGATGGGATGGCTCATGGCCAAGAGGGTTAGTGTGAGCATGGATGTGTGAAAGAGCCTCTCTATAGTACTAACTTTTGCTTTCCTTGTTGTGTCTAAAGTAATAACTTCACAGTGGCATATTCACAGTGTATTGCTGTCTAGCATTGGGTCAGTGCTTAGAGGAAATCCTCAAAGTCAGAAATTTTGGATTCAGGAAGACCAGATGTTCATTCTCTTGATTCTAAGGGAAATACCCATCAATTACCTCAGCTGTCTGGGTTTTCCCAAAGCAGGAGGACCAAGACAGTCACACTCAATAGAGACTAGACAAATACTTGTGATTGCTGATTCTTCCTAGAAGAGATGGCTAAGGATGACATATATTGGTCATTCTGAAGCTTTGTCATCAATATCTAGGAAGTTTCCACAAAAACCTAGCCTTATGCAACATCTACTCAATAGTCTTTAAGAATGGGGCTTGGAGCTAGTTTTACTTCTAAGAGATTTTCTAAGTAGCTTGTACAGACCTAGTCCACAGGAACATCTTATCTCAAAACAGACACCTTTAGTCCCATGTTGTAGAAATATATCCAACATTAGACAGCACATATTTCCCAAAAAATCCATAAATTTTAATTTTTCCTGTAATATGCACTAACTTTAAATGATTGGTCAAGATCATACTATATATTGATCATAACACATATTAGATCAATTTATCAAGCATTAATTGAGTACTACATGTGATATGGTCCTGTGCAGGCTCAGTTTTAGCCAGGTGAAAGATAAACATAATATTTTAAATTTTTTAAAATATTTTATTGATCTAACATAATAATTCTACATTATTTTAATTCTGTTGAAAATTCAACTATCCTTTTATTATTAAAAGATGAATTTTGAATCTTTTACCTCACTTTTCTCTTCATTAAATAATCACCAAAATACTACATTGTAAAAGGTAGAGAAAATTGATTGAAAACATACCACTAACAAACCTGTATATTGAATCCTGTTGAAATAATGAGCTCTTCAGTACTTAGAACTATACCCTCATGTAACCCCATTTACTTTGCAAATTACTTCTAGGTTAAGTTTTCTCATAGTAGACTCAGGGGCATTGAGTTATGCATGTTCATAGGCGAGACGGACATTTTATTAAAAGAGGCAACAGCTCTTGGTTTCAAAATTAGTAAGGAGCAAATGATCATTTTAACAGCTTGCAACTCCATGGGCAATCAGAGTGAACATTGCTAATGATTAAGAAATGAAAGACGCTCTGATGTCTTAATAGCTGAGTGTATGCTTGAAACCTGTCACTAACACAGAAAACTTGGAAAATTGTTAGGAATCTGCCCCCATGAGGTTAGCTGTAGCTGTGATTTAGGGCTTGGACAGATGTGCTCTACTGTAGAAGCAATAGCCTGTCAATAATCTCACAAGCACAGACATCCTTGCATCATCATTACTGGAAAGAGTTTTCAACACACCAAATGAAACATTTGGAAAAGTCCTTTCAAAGCTGCTGAAAAATTCCCAAGCAAAAGTCAACATAAGAACTATATAGGCAGTAACTATTTGTATTTATAATTTCTGAAGGTATGAAAGTAATTTGCAAGAACAAATTAAAAAATGCCTAGCTAGCAATAATAGCAAGAGGTTAGATTTTCTACTGGTTTCTTATAATTCTCTTTGGAAAAATTGCCTGAGGGCTTTTAGATTGATATTGGAAATGAGATAGGTGCCATAAACATGAATGAATCAGAAGAAAATAGTAAATGGGAAGAGATCCATTCTTTCAGAAGAGTAAATGAGACTTAGAAGTCACACTAAATATTTAAATGACTTATAACACCAACCTTGCTGACTAAAGATAGGACTTCATTTCTATTCTTCTTGGTAACTCAGAATACTTGGCTATCTACTAGTTTTACATTTGCAATAATGCAAGAAATAATACAAATTAAGTTCAAATGGGGGTAGTTGTCTCAAATGAGAACGAATGAAGTGGATCATTCATATTTTAGAGGAATGTGGTTTTCTAGGTGTTGAGGATGTAATGTTGAAAGAAGCAAGCCTAATTTCTTGGAGTTTTTACTGAGCCCTCTTAGCATCAGTAACTTTTAGTTAGAAGCCTAGAACAGTGGGATTTGTACAAATATTAGTATCAAATTGTGTATGTGTGTTTTTGTGCATATGTGTCCATGGTTGCATACATGTGAGTGTGGCACTTCTTTCATTTAACAGCTAGCCCTTTCTGTTACACAGATACTAAAAATATACCCACCATCTCTTCTTTATTTAGAGAATTACAATCCTGATCCACCTGATGTCAACAAAAACTAAAAGCACCTGAGGCCCTGTCTAGGAAAAAAATGAATTGGGGAGATTCTTGTATAAAGCACAATTAATAGGGCTAGTTTCTCATAAGTAAATTACAATATAATTGCCAGATGATTTATAATATAAAATGAGGTTCATTTTAAAGTTCAACAAACATTGAGAGCAGTACTAGGTGGTGACTATGACTACTTATTAGACTTTGTGTACATTCCTTGAGTTCAAGAATTCCTGAGGAGTGGTTCTTTATGATCCTCTTGACTTCAGTGGAACACGTGATCATGACATCATGAACTCGTCCATTGGCATACTGATGATAACTTCACTGTTACCCACCTCAGAGGAATGACACAGTCCTCCAAGCTTAGCTCGGTAATAAACCCAGAGAATCTGTGGTCCAGGAAATGTATGATGAACTAGTAACATGAATCAAAGCTGGAAACTATCCTTGTTTATCCTTGAAGCATAAAGAAGACACACTCACTAGATTTTGCTTGTGCCTACTCCTCCAAAACTGCAAAGAACTATTAAAGAGTTTTCTGTAGTGCTTATAACAGAGCGATAACATGAAAAGAGTAACACTGGAGTGTTTCCAACTGTAAAATCTTTTATTTCTCCACTACAACTATAAAATGATCTCCGAAGTTCGTTTCCATTTTAAAATGAAGAAACTGAAGCTAGGGGTTATGAAGTCATACATCAATAAAAGTACCAAGACAGCCTGAGTACCAAGACAGCCTGTGGTCACTTTATCCTCCAGTTTAAGTAGAAAGTTTTTGTTTCACCTGTCCCAAGCTCCTGACATTAAGAAAGCTCCAATGACAAACGTCTTTGGATGTTCTCCCTCACATCAGAAGTAAAAGGAGTCTTGCTGTCTGTCCCCTTTCTACCAAACCTTTCTCATCTTCCCCCACCATCATAAAGGCTCTTTCTTTCAGATGCTCTTCCTAGCAAGAGACCATTCAAATGGGTAGGTGACACATTTCCCCCTTAGTTAAAACATACTCACTGCACTGTGAATTTGCCCTGTGTGTACTTTTGGAAGAGCTCTCACTATGTAGCTGAGGTTGTACTTGAGTTTAGAGCAATTCTTTTGCTTTAGTTTCCATGTGTAAGGGAGAGGGAAAGGAAGGAACATTGGGGAATGGAAGGAAGACAGTGTGGGGGGGGCATGAACCACTATACTTGGCTCTCAACTTTTCTTGTAAATGTATGGATTTTTTTTGTTTGTTTGAGTTACTTGTGTCTTCAAGGATAGATTTTATACAAGAATGAAGATAAGAGGGTCTGTTCTTGATCAGGTTGCTATATGATGAGTTGTCTATCTTATACAGATATCATTTACTTAGCAAGTGAGTGATCTTTTCTTCCTACCTTCCTGTCATCCTATGCTCTCTTTTACATGTGATGTGCTTATTTTGTAAGCAACTGACAATTGCATGAGATTGTTGAGAAATCATAAATGTATTTTTATATTTTGAGAGTGGCTACTGCAATCAGACATGGTCAGGCACACTGCCAAAAGCACGTGGCTTCTTTCCACCAGTTCTGAAACAAGGATATGGAAGAGCAGCTAAAATACAAACGTCAAGGTTTCCTATATATTTCTTTAAGTACTAAAGATACACAGCAACAAACATTTTTACATAGTTTGTAGACCTTAAAATTATTATTCTCTTTCTTTTGCTGCTTGATAACCTATGTGTTGTCTAAATTAGGGCAAGCAATTAGGATATGAGTAAATTTCCTTAAAAACTGGAGATTTCCTCATTTAAGTGTAAAGTTTATTTTCAACAGAAGGTATTTTACACATTACACATTTTTCTCCTTTTGATTACCCATAGTTAACACTATTTTCAAAGGCAGTTTATGGTACCTTGTTACTGTAACTCTGATCATTAGCGTGATAGCAAAGATGTGCTGATGGGAGTGTCTAGTTCATCTGTCCGTTCACTGTATTCCACAGACCATGGTACCAAGAAAGCCTCCAGGAAAAAGAACACTCTGACTACTTACAATGCTTTTTATGTCACTGGCTACACCCCATGCTTGCTTTTGCATCAAAGAGGCTCTAATCTGTCCCTTTACTTTAGATATATGGTTTTAAGATAGATTCATCTTTCAAATATGGGAAAATATATCTGTCATATCTGCTTCTCAATCAGAACTCTCTTACTTTGTTGCTTGATGCATGGCTATGCTCCACATGGTAGCCTTGAAAGGCATCTGATTTACACAGAAGTGGAAATCGTCTCTATTGCCCTCTCCAGTTTTCAAACCAGATGTATAAAATTGAATGCCCAAACTTAAATTATCAAAACAATCAACACATATACTTGACTTCTAATTACAAAAAACATGTCCAACCTGCAGTTTAAACCATAGAAGATATGGAATTACATATGCAGTCAATGAATCATGAGGTATTTAATCTGAATATGATGAAATATTAAATACCACTACCTGTTATATTTTAAACCTTTCACATACCATTTGTAGTTTTATGAGCGTACATTTTCTTACATAAATTTTAATTTCATTAAACTCATTCGAATCTTGGAATCATCCAGACATAAAAAACTTATCAAATAAATGATGAAAATAATTATTTTTCATCATTTTCAAAAATACTTTTTTTTTTTTTTTTTTTTTTTTGGTTTTTTGAGACAGGGTTTCTCTGTGTAGCTTTGCGCCTTTCCTGGAACTCACTTGGTAGCCCAAGCTGGCCTCAAACTCACAGAGATCCGCCTGGCTCTGCCTCCCGAGTGCTGGGATTAAAGGCGTGCGCCACCACCGCCCGGCTCAAAAATACTTTTAATGTAACCTTTACATCCAGACAAAAGGAAAGAAACTGTGAACAGTGGATATGCTCCTTCAGCAAGCTGAAGCCCCTTGAGTATCCCTGTACAAAGTCTGTGTACTTAACAACAACACTGCCATCATTCATCAGGATGCCATTTGAAGAGTAAGAGCGAAGCCAGGAGTTGTGAACACCTTTAATCCCAGTACTTAGGAAGCAGAGGCAAGAAGATCTCTGTGAGTTTGAAGCCAGCCTGCTGTGGGATGGTCTGTATGTCAAATTGCTCTGATTGGTCAATAAATAAAACACTGATTGGCCAGTGGCTAGGCAGGAAGTATAGGCGGGACTAACAGAGAGGAGAAAAGAAAGAACAGGAAGGCAGAAGGAGTCACTGCCAGCCGCTGCCATGACAAGCAGCATGTGAAGATGCTGGTAAGCCACGAGCCACGTGGCAAGGTATAGATTTATGGAAATGGATTAATTTAATCTATAAGAACAGTTAGCAAGAAGCCTGCCACAGCCATACAGTTTGTAAGCAATGTAAGTCTCTGTGTTTACTTGGTTGGGTCTAAGCGGCTGTGGGACTGGCGGGTGACAAAGATTTGTCCTGACTGTGGGCAAGGCAGGAAAACTATAGTTACACCAGCCTGGGCTGCATGTTAAGTTTCAGACCAGCTGAGACTATATAGGGAGACCCAGTTTCAAAAAAAAAAAAAAAAAAAAAAAAAGCTATCAGAAGAAAAAAAAATCGAGTACTTCTTTGGTATTCTAATGCTTTTCATTCATAAGAAAGCACAAGACATTGGTATTGGCAGATTTTATTCATATAATAAGAATTTTACATCTCCATAAACATGCTCACATTGTATCTTTTTCTTATAATGATTATCACCACCTGGAGACATATACCAAAGGTTTTCATGGCTCCTTAACCTTTACAGCTCTGGAGTCTGTTCAATAGGAACAAAATTTTTAAAAAAAGGAAAAAAGAAAAATAGAGATAGTTTTTGCTTTTTATAAAGACTGTCTTTAGAAAGCTTGAATTTTATGTGAATTTACTAGATTTCCTCATAGGTAAATCACAGGAAGGTAAATCATAGGTAAAAGACAAGAAAACTGGCTTTCCCTAGATACAATTTATCAGACTTTTGTTAATATTTATGTTTGAGTATGTTACTTCTTAATTCATCATTATTTCACTCTGTATTGCTGCTATACTTTGGGACAGAGATCACATCAGAAAGCAAATTTTATAAATTATGTTCTTAATAAGTGGAAAAATAACAAAAGGCTTAAGATTGTAACAGTTTATTATAACATATAAACTATCACTACCGCATATGGTACTAATCTATCTTTTATTTTGTTATTTTTTCAGTCCTTTTAAATTCATTTTTCTATCTACAGCTAAAAATAACTAGCAGCTAAAAGCAAAACTGAGAATCTGTGGGTTAAAAATCCTTCTATGATGGACAGCCTTGAATTGCATCTCCAGGCTAGGACACACTGAAAATTATGACTTTGCTGAAATAACTTAGCAAGAGTCCTTACCACCAGTCTCTTCCTATTAAATATGTCTTGCACCAAAATAAAAAAGACATCTCTCTAGAAAAAAACAGAATTTCATTGTTTTGCTTCAAAGCTTTAAATAGCTTTAAAGCTATTTTCTACACACACAAAACCAAACTTATTGCTTTCATTTAAACCTAAACCCTTTATTATATGCCTCAACCTACTAGGTAAATTCTATCTCTTATTAAGCACCTTAGCATCTTTTCAATTCTCATTCTGCAATAGTAACTTAATCAAATCATAGACCACTGCCAACAACATCATCCTCCACCTCATGTGCTTATGTGAACACTTCTCTTCTGCCTAGGTAGTCCTTATTTTTCTCACTCCTAGCCCCTACTCAAATAGCACATTCTCTATGAAGTTTCCTAGTCCTCCTTCTCCCAGAGTTTGTTCAATTCATCTGTATTCTATAGTTCTTTGATTAAACCTTAAGTTTTGTACAACATATTGCCCTACTTTACCCCCCTCATTCTTCACAATCTTTGTCTTTTCAAAGGTAGAGACTGTCTTGTCTTTGAATTTAGAGCCCAGCACACAGTAGAACTTCAATCAATGTTTATTGACCAGAGGAAAATCTATTATGTGACATTGTCTTTCTATGACTTAGAAGTCATACTGTGTACTACACTAGTATGGATGAGATCTTCCTACACAAATAACTACTAGATTGATGAAGAACCTAGCTAGTAAAATCATACCTTTCTCCTAGTTACTTCTACCACTTCAGTTGGAAAGAACAGTTGCAACTACAGAGCATAGGTAAGCTCCACTAGTAAAGAGAGAGACTTCTTGAATTTTTATTTACTATAAATTGTGACAGAGTCATAAGTGACAGGAAGGCTCTTGGTTTAAAAACTAACAGTATATATATTCCATTTAACCTTTGTGAGATATTTGAAAACATGGCTGCTAATGCTTTGCTTGTCAAGGATTATGAGCATAGACCAGACAGAGTTGTTTTTTTTTTAATTGCAAGAAATATAATTCTATCATCCATCCACCTCTGCATCCACCCATTCATTCATCCACCCATGTATACATCTACCCATGCAGCCATCCATCCATGAATGTATGAGCTATTAAAACTCTAATGTCTACAATTCTATGTTCATGAAGATTAGATTCCAAGAAAATGTAAGAAGTCCCAAAGATCCTACAAGAACTCAGACTCGATCAAAAAGAATTAGTTGGGATGGGCAGAATGGCTCACAAGGTAAAGCTGCATGCTGTGCATGCCTGATGACCTTATCAGATAGAACTCATGGTGGAAGAAGAGAACCAAATGCTGAAAATTATTCTCTGACCTCCACCTACCCACCCTCACAAATACATCACACACAGACATGCCTAGACGCATTGTCTCTTGCACATACACACTCATACTTGCAATATATAATAAATAATACTTGAAAAATGATCTGAAGGATTTAAGAATAGCATGTCTCATGAACACTAAAGTTAAGTTTCTCCAAAGGTGCCATTTGCCTGGGTGTACTCCTTACTCTTTGTATGTCACTTCCCTGTATGGACAGTAGTTTGGGACATCACACTTAACTTTAAAGGGGCCTGACAATTTGGAGGATAAGTTATTTTTTAAACACTGAAAAAAGGAGCACTGAAATTCCAAATGATACTTCAACACTATTCCCAGTGAAAGCATGTCATTGGTAGCAGCAGTCCTGTACACTTGTTTGTTCGAAACAAGAAAACCTATGGAGTTAGGATATGTGTAGCTTTGACACGAGATAACACAGATCTACCTTTGCTTCTGTTGCATGGGCTGCTGTCTCATAGCCATATACTGCATGTCTTCTTGTAGACGGTTAAGAGGAGAATCTGGCTTCACACGAATCCCATAGTAATGGTACTTGGAGTTTCCTCTTCATAAGAGAACAATAAATATAGAAACATGAAAAGTCAGTAAGACTAATATTAGCCATTAATTTCACACAGGAAAATTTGGTTAAAACATTATGCTAACATTTCACATTTATGATTTCTCTTTTCTGGATACCTATTAATTCTATAGTGACATTCCAAAAATCAAAGTAAGATCCCAAAACAATCACATCAAGGGTAACATTTCCTATAAGTGTTCACTTCATTATTTATCTGATATTTGTCCCACTCATATTAATTTATTTTCTAATATGTATTTCAAATTTAATTTAGAAGGGGTAATGGTTGGAAAAGAGCCAATCACAATCCAACCACAGCACAAATCATGGTACACTAGACAGCAACTTGCCATAAACACACAGAGAAAAGAAAAAATCTTTTTTCTATAGTCTTGTATTAATTGTGTGTTTAATTTAGAAATGATGGTATAATATCATTGTTAGATGCTATGATGGTTTATTATTTAATGTTTTGAAACCAAAAAAGGGAGAAGGTACTTAACATGTATCTTTTAAAATACATTTTATCATTGATTTTATTGATTCATATCTGTTATTTACTAATAAGATATACCATAAAAGATTGGGACATTCCCCTCTAAAAATGGTCAAGTCCTTCTGGAATAAAAATTTTGGAACTTCTTAGTGTTCATGAAAAATACCATGCTTGATATTAGAAATGACAATTTTTATCCTGAATGGAACTGGCAAATTCTTGCAAAATTAACATTTTAAATATGTAAATTCTTGCAGAGAGACTAGTTTTTCACAAGTCTATATATAGCAATATGTCAGTGAGTGCTTTTCCAATTTTTCTTTCATTTACAAAGAGAAATTTAAGTGGTGTGTGGATTAAATATTTTTAATGAAAATAGAGAATTTGACTTCCAAGACTAACAAACATACATTAGATGAGCCATACATTTGAAGAAACATTAAAACCATCAAATCCCTGCACTTTCAAGAAAATGAAATAGAAGTAAAAACCTAATTGCCTCCAGAGAAAGACCTTCCACTTGAGAGATTAGATCTTATTTATAAAACCCACTGAGATTAGAGCAAAAACCTACAATAAAACCTACCCCAAACACACCTGGTAGTGTTCTATACAAACTAGAGGCTGTAGGGAGAAAAGGGAGGGTAGGAAGCAGGAGGCATTAATCATGGGAAAATGGGCAAAGTAAATTGATAGTTTTCTTCTGAGATGTGGTTCCTTACAAACTAGGATTGGGATGGAGTGAGAGGTAGGTCTTTTTATCCCACTGGGAATGGACAGGGAAGAGAAGTATACCCAGAGTCATCCTCAGTCAGATGTAATTTGGAGATGGGGTCTATCAAAACATACCCTTTGCACTGCCTTTGGTAGAAATGCAATGGTTTTATTTGCTTTTTGTTTATGTAAGTGCCAAAAAGAGGTTTGGTCAGGTTTGGATAATTTCACTTAGATAATCTTGTTGGCACATAATGTTTCTACAGACTGTTCACTTAAAAACAAACAAACAGAAAACCTTGAGATTTAGTCTGCCTCTTGATCTATACTGATTTTCCTTCCATTCCTTGGAAGAAGAGTGAAAAGCTGCTGTCAGTTCCCACAGCAGAAGGATCTCTGAGATTTCATCCCTAATACCATCAGCATTCTCTATTAGCATTCCCCCAGCTTCCTAACATGCCATTTGTTTAAACTCAACCCACAGCATTTATTCCCTCCTCATTCTTTTAGGCTTTCCTTTCCAACTCAACTGCGAACACTACATATAATGTTAAAAGAATTAGGAGACAGACTCCTTGGGGGTAGGGAATCAAAAGTAAAAAACGGCAATACTGCAGAATGTACTTGAAGAATATGGATTCTACTCATTGACAAACCCAAACAACCCCAATTTTGTCCCTTTCTATTTTAAAGATGTGTTTCAAGGTTTGAATAGAGCCTCAAAATAGGATCCATTGAAATCCTTTTCAGTAACAAAAGCAGTACAACAATACAGCTATTAGAATGTTGACTAAAGCCTAGAGTTTCAAAATATTGGCACCATATGTGTAACTACTGAGCCATCAGCTAGGAAATACTAGGTTAGGTCTCCAAATAATGATTTTCCTGGTTTGGGGGAGAGGAAATACAGGAGAAACAAAAGTTCTTCTTTTCAAAGGAATGAAAGCTAGTTTCTTCAGTCTGAATAGACAATCACATTCTGCAATTTAAAATATACTACCTTTTGAAGTACCAAAAGAATATATTTATGAAAGAACTGAACCTCTGGCAATTTGAAAGTTTCACATTTGCTTCAAAGCAAGCAAAAGAAAAAATTCACAGTTCAAATACATACAAACTCTCCTAAAACTAACACAGTAATGAGGTTCTGGGCATACTATCCCAAAATACGGTACTCAATATTAGAGAAAACAGCAGAAACAGGTGAGGGAGTAGAGAAAATGCTCTCACTTCTTATCCAGTGAAGTGGGTGATAAAATGTAGCTGATATTCCTTTGTAAGTAAGTCTTAGGACCCTCATGCCAGAGAGGCCTTCCTCCATCTAGAGGAAAGGAGTATCTTTTTGTCTGAGGACACAGCATGGAATCTGAATGAAGGGCCTTCCTGGGCCACCCTTCATCCTATTTATTATTTTAGATCACATCACTTTGCCCAATCATGCTTATCCAGAAATGTCCATTTCTTCAGAGTTAGTATAAAAATCACAATTTTTCATTTCTTTGATTCTTTATATATAAAGGCATCACATTCTATAAAAATTATACTACAGAAATGGTTTTCTACTTAGCTTTTATTTTCTACTTGGGTCACCTGAGAAGAAAGCCCTCAGTGAGAAACTGACTAGATCAGATGGGCCTGTAGGCATGTCTCTGGGAGGATAACTTTATTAATTGATACAGGCATGTCCAGTCCAGTGTGAAGTGGTACTATGCAAAGGCAGGTAGTCAAGAGCCAGTGAGTTAGCCAACAAGAAGCATTCTTCAATGGTTCCGGCCTCCAGGTTTCTGCCTTTAGTTCCTGGTCCTGACTTCTCTCAATGATGGACTGAGACTTGGAAGTGTAAACCAGTTAAACTCTTTCCTCCCTAAGTTGTTTTTGGTCACACTGTTTATCACAGTAACAGAAAGGAGGCTAGAGCACATGGGTATGCATTTCCCGTGTTAAACTGTGTTTGCTATGGGGAATCTGAGCCACGTTTCTGGAGACAGTTAGGGGCAGATTAGTCTTTTCTCTCTTAAAACATTCACTTCTCCTTTCAGCATAAACTCGTAATGATGTTAATTACTAGGGTATTACAGAGAGGAAAAAAAAACCCTTTGTACCGTAAGCCTTTGAGGCAGTGACTTATCACTAAAGATCTATCACCCAATGTACAGTGCAGCATCTCTAGTTTAATGTTTTATATATAATTCCTGTATGATTTAGAAAGCCAACCAATTCATATATTTTCCCTAACTGCTTAAAGTATTAGTTTTCAATTTGTAAAAACCATAGAGAATAAAAACGAAGCTCCAAGGCTCCAAAGTTTCTTTTCACCATATTGGCTTAGAAAACAACATCCAGTGTTTCTGAAGGAAAGAAACCCATGAGACTGAAAGTCCCTCCGTCACATCACTGGTCCCTAAGGTGGGAATTTTCACAATCAAGAGCAAGAGAAATGATGAGAAGGATTAGAAGGCTAGTAAAAGGCAAAACAGGGCCTTTAGCAAGGACTTCAAATATGCACATTTCACAAGGTTATCAGAAAAATTCCTTTAATTTGCCCCAGAATTACAGAATAAACTGGAAACCTCCACCTGAACTTATTCTTCTAGTAAAATAGTTTTCATAAAAATAATTAAATGTATTTTAAAATAAGGAAGTGCTTAGTTTCCCATTTACTATGTCACTTTATTCATGTTTAATAGGTTTATTTTCAAAAAGCAATGACAGTGGTATATAACAACGTTCAAAAGTATCATATGCAAATCTTGTACGAACAGGCTGCCCTTCTCATTTCTATGCAGTTTGAAAACCAGTCTGGTGATAGTCACTGAATAAAAATGTTCCTTTTCCTATGGACTTTATAAAGTGACTTCATTCTATATTTATCTCCTTCATGTTTTCTGAAATCAAGTACATTTCTGTTCACCGTACAACATGGCTGTAATTTGATAAAGAAAGACGAACTATTATGTTGACTGTCAGTACTAACCTAGTTCCTAATCTCCTAGTCCGTAGCCCCATAAAAATGGACCTTATTAGTTTTCCAAAAGAGGCAGCGTTGACTGGGTCCAGTTTGTGTTCCTGACAGTGTCGAAGATAGTGATTGTACAGCGTGCTTCTTGGAAGGCTCACTCCTTCTGCTGTCTCATAATTGTCCAACAGCCACTGGAGCTGTTAAGATAAGAGAGAATAAGCAGAGAATTCACGTAATTTGCCAAAACTTCGGCAAGATACAGTATGTACAAATACTTGGAAGCACTTCATTAACTCTTAGGATAAACGGGGATTATCCAGAAGCTGCTAAATCTGACTTTCTAAGCTCTGGGAAATGTCACAGCAGTTACCAATTTAGACAGTATCTTATCTTCAAATTTTCAAGCATAAGTAGAGATAATAATTTTCCCTATATTGACTATAATCGTGGAGACATATACTTCTTTAAAGAATTCAAATAACAGCATTCACTGGTCAAAATTAATAATATAAACAAATTATTTATAATTGTTATAAAACAAAACATTCTACTAAGCCTGGCAACATAGCAGCTAATATATCCTCAGCCTGGTAATATGGTATCTAATTCATCTTTGGTGTTGGTTTGTTACAATACGTAAACAGCAGGCTTACTTATATGAGGTTTTAGATTAAGATTTTATTCATTTTTACAGAATTACAATTTACTTATCCCAAATTACCACTAGATAATACAATAACATTATTATCTACTGGGACAAATGTTGCAAATAGGCAAAATTTAGTCATTCTTCCTTCCAAAGAAGTACACCCACTAGACGTTACAAATAACTTCTATATAACAAAAGGCAATAATTTTTACAATCATCTCAATTTTCTACCTCAAAGTTGAGGTGTCTTTTTTCCTCAAAATTTTAGAAGGCACATTACCACGCTAAGTAGTAAATAATGTTTTTTCCACCTATAGCTTACATTTTAAAGTTTTATATTGCACTTTATTTTTTGAAAAATGTTTAAATTTGGAATGTACAAGAAAGATCTCTGCCATATATCTATATATATCTATATCATATATATATATGTTACTAAATTTCAACTTTTTCATTTACTTCCTTACAGAAGAAGTGACATAAATGGAGATGATCTCCTCAAGTTTACATATTGTCTCTATGCTTGAGTGTGGTTTCTAATTCTTATTTCCTAATTACTCTAGACCAACAGGCCATTAAAACAGCAAATGTTTTATATTATTTGTCTCAACCGTCTTCATGGAATGTATAAATGGAATAGTAAAGAGCAAACATTGAACCCAGATTGTAATTAAGTGTGAATTATCGAAGTAAAATAATTCAAAGATGAATATGAATCTACCTATCTTCTAGGTATTTACTTAAGGGCTAAAAGTGATGAGGATCTGGACATTCATGTAAATCAAAGAATTATTCTATTTTATCTATTAAGTTTATGTATGTCATCTAAGACTTTTGATGAAACTTGGAACCAGAACTTTCAGATTTCTTATAAAAATTATCAAAATGTTTCAATTATTTTTAAAGTATAACAACTGAATTTTCCACAGCATTTCAATTTCAAACATCCCTAAATAATCATTAAATAGTAAACATATCATCAAACTTGCAATAACTAATGGCTTTGAAATACACCACAAAGTATATAAGATACTTGTAAAAATAAAATTATGTCCTGTTCAGGAAGAATTCTAGTTTCCTAAGGAACACATATCTATAGGAATATACAAACTTAAAATACATATTGTGTCATAAATAATTCAACACTATAAAACACTAAAATGATTACACAAATTAGCTCTCCTTTTTATAGTGACAGAAAAGTATTACAGGTCATAAAGTAATTTTTTTCATAGTATTTATTTTTAACCTCCATATCAGTAAAAAGTTTTCCAGAGAAAAGTTTTCAAAAATGAGTGTTGTGTATTGAAAATAACACACAGCATATGTTCTATATAGGCATCTGTTTAATATAAAACATCAGAGGTGAACTCACACATGCATTAAGTCACTGAGGTCAAAGTCAGTACTCTACTTAGAACAGTGGGCTGGCATGCTTCTTTAGAGGTTTTCCTTTTTTAAATTTTAAGAATTTAAAAATATAAAACACAAGAAAGAAAGACAAAATACAGCAATACAAACCTGGCTCATATTTCATCCATGCACCTCAGTAAAATGATCAGGATTTGAAAGACTTCAAGTGGAATTCAAGTAGCCATGTGAACCATATTGCATATGGCTGAGCTACAGCCTAGTTAGAGCTAGTTTGAGCAAGACACAACGGCCTTCTCTGGGTATTTTTAACATGTTAAAAATAGAAATACAGACCCTTGATATCAAGGGTTAACAAGGAAATACTAAAAATTAAAAAAAAAAAAAAGCTCTTGGAAGGATTTTGTATAAAGTGAAAGTATTTTAAGCAGTTGCAAATGATATAATAAATTTCTCATATCCACAAGCATACATCATAAAACACATTAAAGTTAAAAGTAGTAAAGTGGTGTGTGTGTGTGTGTGTGTGTATGTGTGTGTGTGTGTGTGTGTGTGTGTGTGTGTGTATGGGCACATGTGTATGTGTGTGTCCATAAAAGGCTTAATAACATGATTAAGAAAGAGGAGTGAAATGATCCAATGTTCTTTCCTTTTATAATGAGCAGGTGACAGATACTTATATAGAAAATCTTAAAGGACATTTCACCCCAGAAATGGAGTAGTCGATTTTAAAATGTGAACTTTATAATTACAGTATAAAAATAAAAGTAGATCAATACAAATATATAAATCAATACAAATGAAACAATACTACCATAGTTGTATACTAGTGTCATTATAACACTTAACTACTTAGAAGTGAAAATAACTGGGTACATGAGCTTACTCATTTCTCACAGTCAAGGATGATATCTTAGAGATAAAAGATTTTGAAAAATATAAATATTTGATAAATTTTAAACAGTGTATTTAATAAAAGTGGAAGCTAGCATAAGAATCAAAGGTCACCATAAAATGCTTCAACTCCAACAGTGGTTGGGTGTGAGAGTTAAATCAGGCCAATTTTAGTAACAATTTTTATATATGTAAAAAATAAATCTTTCCTTGTGGCAAAAATGTCTTCTTTACTTATAGCAAAAGGTTGTATAAACTACTTAGAATCCTAAATGTTGTTACCCACACCACAGTTGGAGAATTCAGAGAAAACTGAGCTTTGTTTCAGAATAGCTGTTTAATCCTTTTACATACAAGTAAAAACTTTGGCCTATTTTGAAAACTTATATTCTTCTTATATCGTTTATATCTCCCCAAATGTTTTACTTTTAAATTAGTTTTTTTAAAAAAATACGAATTTACCAATGTGAACACACAAATAATTATACACATGCACACTGCACAGCATACAGCTGTGGTTGGTTTATAAGTTCCAGGACAGGTGTCTTGGTGACTTAGGACTTGACAATAGCAAAGCTACATTTGTTTCTACCTCCATCTCATCAAAAGGAGGCACTTTATTCTTTGCAGAAGCATGGAGACCATGTGGGAGGAGAGAAGAGGGTCAACAGAAACAAACCCTGAAGATAGAGGGGCTGGTCTGCTGCCATGGAGTCCATACCATCTATGGTTATTATCCAAGAGACTTACTCGAGAAGCAATACATCATCTAGAATATGCCAGAACAGACTTGGAGACACAGCTGGAATATTTAATCTACATTCTACATACTACTATTTAATTTTCTGATTTTGACACATGATAAAATTATAAATCAGTATTAAGTCTAAAGTATAGGACTAGGTAGCATTATTTTTTATTATTACAGAAACTTAGCAGTTACATTTCTGTACTATAATGTAAAAGATGTTATGTCCTACATGCTGCCTACCCAAAGGAACTGAGTAACTCTTATAAGGTACATTGTTTCTTGCTGTTTCCCCTTTAACAGAATGCAGTTGGACATTAGAATTCAATACCCTTAACATTTAGAAGTTTAGAAAGCAACTATCTGTTTCTCTTATTTTATTCTTTTAATAAACTTTTATGAAGTGGCTATATTTACAAAATTTAAAGCTTGTGAAATAACATAGAAACTTTTGACCTTTATATTTGAAACCTAATTGTTCTAATAATGAACCAAAATATACTAATCTAAGGGCAGAAAGCAAGATAATTGCATCTTTCAACTTTGAATTTAATCTGTATTAATCAGAACAGATTACAGAGGATGAATGGTTCCTATTTTTCCTAAAGGGAAACATTAATCGACAAATAAAAATAGATAATGGTGCTGTCCAATTAACACCTAAATGTAACATTTGGCATATTACAGATGGATTATTATCAATTAGGATTCACTTAAGTTCAGTGCACCTATGTTATACATTTGACAGGCCTATATTAATTTTTATTTACAACACAGCCAAGTCAGTGGTGGGTGAATGACTAAAATCCAAGATTTTTTTTAAGCTGAATACATTTCAGTAGCTTAAGCTTGTAAGAATTATGAATCAATTGTCTGCTAGATTGTGGAAATTCTGAAAACATAAATGCCTAGAGGTTTTCATACACTTTAAGTGGAATTAAAAAGAAACTCATGCTTAAGTGCACTAGGCAAATGCTAGTAGCAATTAATTTCACAATAATTTTATGTTGAAATTTACAATAAAAAATCCTAAATTGGATATAACACAAATACTAAATGAAAATATATATTAATTACAGCTCAGAGTACAAAATAAGCTAAAGTCTGTAACTAAAAGAATTAGATAATCTTTGGACTTAGGCAGTTGCATAAAATTATTAACAGCATCTTCACATACATTTAAATTAAAAATAAAATACACACATAAAAGTAGTATATGAAAATAATTTTATAAAACTAAAATCAAAGCACATTCTAAAATGCAAAGAGATGAATCATATCACTTTGGAGTACAACTTTTAAAGAATTAGACTAGAAGGAAAAAGTTACTCTTAATCTTAAAGATGTATGTGGGAAATTATAAATTGAACCGCATATTCTTCCTTCAGTTAGAATGCCATAAGAGAGAACCCTCTACTAATACATACACATTGATTGAATGTTTGGGGACAAAAAGAGAAATCAAAAAGTCTATGTACGAGTTCCTAACAGTCATTCACGTGATTGGGGAAGGAACCCTAGAAGATTAAAGAAAGGGTCTATCCCATTCTATTGTTTCTGATATTCATCCACTAGGTAATATGTAGTATGCATTTACTATTACATACCAGCCCTGTTCTAGGGACTAGGGTTGTGTTAGAATACAAACCATAAAAATCCTTATTCTTTTAATATTTATTGGTTGTCTATGGTGTTAATGTTGACATGATGTCACCAGGTTACAAAAACAGACTAAAGCACTGTATGCAGCATAACTCTCCTCAGCCATATCTGGAACACAGTATTGTGTATCAAACATAGAAATTTCACTTGCATTTTAATGTGGATGATAACAGCATATTGAAAATAATGAATATGGATTGGCAGCATAAATATTCTTTAAAATCCACTGGAAGGGGCTGGGAATACAGTGTGGTTAAGAGTGCTGGCTGCTCTTCCAGAGCACCTAGGCGTAAGTTAGCAGCACCCACACGGCAGCTTACAACCGTCTTCAGTTCCAGGGGATCCACTGTCCTCCTATTGCCTCTCTGGGCACCAGAAATGCATGTGGTACACATAAAAACATTCAGGTCAACAGTAAAAATAAGCACTCTTTAAAAAAAAGAATATACTCAGAGAATGGGTATAAAATAAAATACTGCTTCATCATCAAATGTGTGGAAAGAAGGGGAAAAGGAAAGAGTCAAGTTGGATTCTATTAGAAAGGGATTATTTACTTAATTTGCATGTAATAATTTTTCTGAATTACTGTTAATTAAATGCATATGGATATAATAGGAAATAATTTCTGTACCATATCACAAAATAAAACAGACTTTTATGCTCAAAAGTTACTACTAACATCCATTTTTAGAAGTTTGAATATAGACACATAGATATTGATCTCTAATTTTCTTCCTAAAGAGATAGATCTATTGTAGAAACTGTTAACTCAGAGAACTGATCATCATAAAGGTGAACTCAACTACCTCAAAGAACCCTATAAATATCAAATAAGTCTATATCATACTCTCGTGATAGGTAACGGTAACATAGTTCATTAACATTTAAAATATGGGCAATATCTTTTAAAATATTGTTCCACTGTCAAATTTCTATGTGACAGAAAATCACCAATGAAGTCTGAAGAATTTGGAACACCTTAAGAAGTCACCAGCCAGAAGACATGTATTAAGCAGAATTTTATTTATTCTTCATTGTTTTTATTTCTATATTTTACTTTATTAAGTATTATTACATATTTGTTTGTTTATTCCAGCTGTTTGGGAAAGTCCAATGAAAGTCAGGAGCATTATGAACTTCCTAAGGGACAATGTGAATGTTTTCTGCATTCAAGGAGAAGCTAACCAGATGAGCATCAGTAGAACACTGATCCTGTTGCTAAACCATCTGATCCTTTCATAAACCATCTCCAGAACCATTCTTGTTTCTAAAGACTGAACTCCCCATACAGTTTTGAACAAACCTGACCACTTCAGAGAAGCAATAAAAATGAGTGAAGCCAGGAAACAAAGATTATCAGCACACGAGCAACATTTGTGTCCACCCTTCCTCCATATGAAACATAGCTAAGCAGACGGGAGATTTGCTACACTACGCAATGGAAACACAGAACCAGGGAAGACTACATAGTTGTGTTGTTTGAGCAGTTTCATTCACACCGTCATTGATAATGAATTTTAGTTCACAAGTTCTAATTAAGAAAATGATTTTTAAATATCCCAAAATATTTCAAAAGTTTCAAACAAATAGAAATATTTTAAAAAGTTCTTATACCTACATTATTGTTCATGAAAATATCAATAAAGTTGGGTTATTGAAGTTAAATTTAAACAATATATTAGGCTATATTTCATATCTCAAGAGTGAAATAAGAATTGGCTTTCAGAGACAATTCAGAAATCTGAAAATTTCAAAAGAGCAACTACAAATTTCTATTTATTTTAAAAATACTTATATGCCTGCACATGTCTGGCTGGAAGTGATAAGCATTTTCACTTGCTATTTCCAATATACAAACTGGCAAATGCATCCTAATAGCATATGGTAAACTAGCCTTTAACACAACCACAGACTCATTCCAATAAGCAGGATATATTTAAGGACAAAGAGTGGAAAATTGTGTTCAAATTGTTTTTAAACAGAGGTGACAAAATATATATTCTTATTTTAAAGTTTCTATCTATAATTTTCACCAAAATTATAGGCCTTCTGCAAATTGGCTAACATGTTTGTGTTTGCCAAGAAACCTCTCTTGAAAAAGGAATGAGTCAAAACACCTCCTCCAAAAACAAACATTAGAACATCAAAAAGAACTGGTATTCCAGAATAGAAATCTTAAATATTTCAAAGTTCAAATATTTTTTAAAAAACACAGTGAAATATTTTCCATAAATTATATGATTGTTAAAAATACTATAGCCTTTTTGAAAATTATGTTCTAGTGATCTTAATGTTAAAACTTTTAGTCATAAAATATTAAGACAAATTAAGAAAACACAATAAATTATCCCTAAATTTAAAAAAAAACAATAACTTTGGAAGGAAATATCTAATTCTTACTCAAATGTCACTAATCTTAATCTAGCACACATATCTATAACAAACTTAAGTCATCGATCCACTGACATCCCCATACATTCAGAAATCACCTTCTAAAAATAAGCGTAACAAGCATTTTCACTGGTTTCCTCAAATTTGAACAGATGTCGAAAGTGTTGACTTCCCACAACTTACCAGTGTTACAGTGATGGAGTACCTGGTAACCGTAAAAGCTTCAACACCAGTAAGGCCACTCTGCTTGACTCAGATATTAGCAACTCACGGCTTACGTACAACTTCACTTTTGGCCCATTGTCATTTCTCTTCATTGTTTAGGACCTGAGTTCATCCGTGACTGTGACCTGCCTACCTTACAGTCTTACCAGTGAACACATTTTAAATAGTTTATCACTGCTTTTGGCATTTAGTGACTACTTATCCACTTAAAGACTGATACCAGCCACACAGTGGACAAGGTTGCTTCTGTGTCTCAGATGTAAAGATGTGTATAACAAAGTTTTGCTTCAGAGGAAATAAATATGTGGGTAAAAATCTTTAAAATGTTTAAAAACACTATTAATTACATTTTAGAAATACATGGTGGCTTGTCGTTAATTTTCAAATTTGTATATATAGACAAAAAGCACAAACACCCAGTAAGCAGCACACTGTGGTTCTGTTCTGAGACATCCCACTGTGTAAAATGGGCATTAAATGGTTAGAGTCTGAAGAAGCTTGAGAAAGGAAGGTTAAGAAGCAAAATAAATAAGGAAATAAATAAAACAAGCACTTAGAGGCAAGCAACACATGCAGAACAAGCAAGAGATTAGTGTACATGAAGAGGCAACTTACATGGCTGTTGAGAAGAGAACTTCTGTGAGTGGACAGACCGTCAGACTTTTGCAGCGTCTCAATCGCCATTTCAATCTGATAATAGATGTCATTAAAAAAAGGGCTCAAGACAAGATAGTAATAAAAGGCTGACCAGAAATTTTTGATCGATTCTTAAAGTCTAATTCATTCTTCAATGATGGCTAATGAAGAGCTATCACTAAATGTGTTTCCCCCAGCTTTCCCATCCCTAGAGAATGAAATATAATATGCACATTAATAATAAGCTCAATTATAATAGTAAACCTTTCTGAACACTTTGTAATTATAATCAGTATGAAGATCCAAGGATCAAGAACCCTGGTAGATTGTTCTAGTTATAAGAAAATATTTTTTACTTGCATAGCTCAAGATGTGGGATATTGGCCCCTCTCTATATAGCCTCACTTCTAAAGCACATTTAGCATTTGTTCTGTTCTGCCACAAAATGAAAATCATAAA
>NC_081416.1:34278486-34420986 GCF_949786415.1 Peromyscus eremicus | reverse complement strand
ATAGTACAGTGTCAACGAAACAGAAGTAACATTTCACTAGTACAATTATTTTCTGTGTTATAATTATCACTCTCACTGCCTTCAACAGGAGAATGCCTCTAATGGGATGGCTTCTTATTTTGCTGAGCTGCTACCATACCTAAGTGCACAGAGCTCCCTATAAATGCTGTATGACTCAGCATATAAGTGCCCCCCTTTTCTTCCTGCCTATATAATAATTAGGCGCTGTGTCATGACCAATCAGCCCTTCCCGCCTGTAACCCTAAGGACCATTATATACCTTACTCCTGAAACAATAACATAATCTGTCTTTCTGAAGCTGACCCCCAGAAGTTCTTTCCATCAGACTCAAGGCCTTCAGAACCCTGCTCACTGCTTCTGCCCTCGTGGGCTGGTAGCCAACCACCCCCGATGAAAAGACCCACAACTATGTTCTAGAGAATATAAAAAGTCTTCAGTTCCTATAAATCTTCAGTAAAATGGGGCTGGAGAGCTGGCCCAGTAGTTAAGAGCATAACCTGCTCCTGCAGGAGATTTGAGTTCAGTTCCCAGCATTCACACCAGACAGCTCATGATCATCCATAATTCTATTTTCCAGGGATCTGATGCCCTCTTCTGACATTGATGTATACCATGCACACACATGGTACATAGACTATATGCAAGCAAAATACTCATACACACAAAATCAAATAAATAACTGTAAAAATATTCAGGAAAATATACTCAAATGCTTCTGGTGTAAGTAACTGAGAGGTTAGAACACAGTACTTATTTTGGAGCAATTGTTAATGCCAAGACAACAAAAATAAAGAGGTGGTAAGTGTTTTATAATTCACACAGGACAAAAACCAGGATCTCTCTGACATGTATTTACATACACATTCATGTATATCTATGTAAATGTGATAACATGAACAACTGAACAATTATATCTTATTTATGATTATTTTCTTTATAAGTCAAGGCATATTCTTTAGACTCTTAGATGTATTTTCAGCCTTTTTTTCTCATTTGATTTTCACAACCACCTCATAAAATACAATAGGCATATTTTCATATTAGATAGGCATATTTCCATAGAATACATCTATTTTCATATAAGAAAACTGAGGCTCTCTGGAACTGAGGAACTGTCTTGAGATTGCGTGGGCACTGAGTTTGCTTGGAATCCAAGACTTATCACTCTAAATCCAAACTAATTTTCTTTATATTTGTGAATTTATGTTGATTGTCAACTTGACAGTATCTAAAAACCAACTAGAAGACAAGCCTCTGGGCATGTCTATAGGGGATGATCTAGATCAGGTTAGCACTTAGAGGCATGCCTATAGGGAATTATCTAGACCAGGCTAGCCTCTGGGCATGTCTTTGAGGGATCGTCTAGATCAGACAATGGAGGTTGGAAGACTCTAACCTCAGGAGCACCTCATGGGTTGAAGTAATGGACTGAATCAAAAGGAGAAAGTGGGTTGAGAGTAGGTGTTCATCTCCCTTTGCTTCTTGACTATGGATGCAATGTGATCAGCTACCTCAAGTTCCTGCCACTGTAACTGCCCTGACAAGAGGAGCTGTGAGTCAAAATAAAGCTCTTCTTCCTTGAGCTGCCTTTCAAGCTCTCAAATGCTGCAAGTAAAGCTTAATGTGCTATTCAACGGCAACTGGAGGATAAGAGGGCTTGAGAGAGAAAGATGGGCCTGAGAGATGCTCAGCAGTTAAGAGTACTGGCTGCTCTTCCAGAGGACCCGGGATCAATTCCCAGCACCCACATGGCAGCTCACAACTATCTGTAACTCCAATTTCAGGGACTCTGACACCCTCACACAGACATACATGCAGGCAAAACACCAATGCACATAAAATAAAATTAAGTAAAATGAAAAAAAAGAATGCTTGAGAGAAATGGGAATGGGTGAGCCCTGGATCCTGAGATTTCAGAGGGGAGGAAGGACTGTATAGGGAACTAGACTAGAGGTCATTCAGGTTATATGCTGAGAAAGAATCTGACTTTATTCTGCTTTAGAACAGAAAACTTAAACAGAGCTAAATTGAAAGCTAATGGCTTTTTTGAGTAAGAAATTTTAAGGCAAGATAGAATTCAGTTTGAAGCTTGGTAATTATTCACCATACTCATCTATGTTGACAGTGAGAAAGAGCTGGATGGGGCTGGAAGATGGCTTAGAATTCAAGAGTGTATCCTGCTCTTGCAGAGGATCTGAGTTCAGTTCCCAGAGCCCACATCAGGCAGCTCAAAATCATGAATAAGTCTAGCTCCAGGAGGGTCTGACTTTCTCTGGCCTCTATGGAAACCTGAACTCATGTGCATACACACCTACACATAGACCACCTACATACACATAATCAAAAGTGGAAAAAAATAAATCTCACAAAAAAGCAACAAGAGGGGCAGAAAGATATTTTTTAAATGTGCAGTTTGTCAAGAGCTCAAACTAGTTTAAAATTGCAGCCAAGGCATGTGCTAAAACAGAGGCTGTAATGTTAAAAAGGAATTAGCCACTAAGCAGCGGGGCAATAGTAGAGATGACCTGAGGATAAGGCTCCACCAATCAAAGGCTAGAACTTATGAAAATGCAAATTTACTTGATAAGAGCGAGACTAAACTCAGAACGACACTGAAGGGGCTCCCTAGCCACAGAAATCATCTCCCTAGGGAAGTGTTTCCTTAGGGACAGCACACAGGTTGATACAACTGTGGTCCAAGGTAGCTAAGTTCCATCCAAAGTCAGCAGCAGAACATGGTAGCATCTTCTACAGGGGAGTGGCTTTTCTGGCATGAAAGATGTAAGATTGAGGGAGTCATCAAGTCTTGTACCACTGTTACAGTTATCTACTAATTAGGAAATGTAAGGCAGGGTCAGATTCCCTTTAGAGAGGCCCTAAGAGAGCACTAGGTAAAGATGTAAAAATGAAGCTTAACTTGCAATGGACAATCAGAAGAGTGGCGGTGCCAGAACCAAGGAATGTCTGCTAAGAGAAGCTGCAAGCACAGAGTGGAGGATGCCCCACAGGGTGGCTGTGTGTTTAAAGAAAGTAAATAGAGTAGAAAACAAGCATAGCTCACTGCACATGACTTCAAGGAGCTTTGATTTCAGTCATATGTGTATCCATACTGGCACAAAGATAGTCAAGTATGAGGGCACACTGACGTGCACTCGTGAACCCAAGTCCTGGATATCAATGTCTCGTGGAATCTGAAAAGTTTCAAATGCCTTGAACGAAGTAGTTAAATCATCATCAGTTCAGGCCAAGTGACTGAGTATTTTCTAAAGATCTATGTGGAGTCTTTTTTTTCCCCCTCAAGAGGCCTGAGAAATACACAAAGGACTATCTATCTTCAACCCAGGAAACTAAGGCGCTGGCTACAGTATTGCTTTTAAAATTGTAGCTTTAGGGAAAATGTTAATCAATATGCAATGTTGATACAATATGAAAAAGAAGCCTAACTGAGAGAGATTCAAAATAGGCTGTTGATTTAACTCTTTAAAAAACCTGAAAACGCCAAGAACACATCTAGCCACATCTTGGTTCAGAAAATAATTAAGGGTGACAATATTGCTGGCCATTACAACTAAGCATTTAGAAAACATACATTTTAGGGCTTGCAAACACTGTAATATATGAAATCTTTCCAATTCTAATTCATTGATAGTTTTGTGACTTCAGAGAATTTGTAAAATTTATGAACACATGTTGTGGTGGTTTGAATAGGAATGGCCCCCATAGACTAATGTGTTTGAATGCCTGACCCATAGGGAGTGGCATTATTTGGAGCTGTGGCCTTGTTTGAGTAGGCATGACCATGCTGGAGGAAGTGTGTCACTGTGGAGGCGGGCCTTGAGGTCTCATATATGCTCAAGCCATGCCCAGTGTGTCAGTTCACTTCTGCTCCCTGAAGATCAAGATGTAAAACTCTCAGCTCTTTCTCTAGAACTATGTCTGATTGCATTCCACCCACCGTGATGATAATGGACTAAGTCTCTGAACTGTAGGCCAGCCCTAATTAAATGTTTTCTTTTATAAGAGTCACCATATCATGGTGTCTCTTCATAGTAATAGAAATTCTATCTAAGACACATGTTCAACCTGAAATGTGATACTATTTTATTATATTACCTGAAGTTCTTCTGAAAGTATTTAGGAGAAAAAGAAGAAAACATTTGGATCAGAAATGTATATACATCATATGTGTTCTGATAGTAGTTGGTGTTTAAATTTAGATGGTGAAAGCATTGTCTTTGTTGGGTGTGACTACTCTGTTAACTTACAGCTTCACCATCTATGAGGCTGATATAATCAGTTTATGATGATATAACCACTAGAGAAGCCAGGGGCTAGAATTACCCTTTAGGACTCTGCTGAGTTAGCATTAAGTGACAGGGTTTAAGATCAAGCTTATATTTACAAATGGACATAGCCTTTTCCAGTTTGTTCTGATCTTCACTATTGTATGTAGTCTATATAATCACTGCAATAGCAGTGATTACTCTAACTTGTTAGGACGGCAAATTCTGGGCCCCTTGCCAACAGTCACTAAGTCAGAGCTCTGGGAATGGGGTCCAATGATGCTCCCTGGAGTACCTACTCACATTGGAGGAACACTGCACTACAATGCAATCAAAGTTAGCTTTTCCCATTTGCCAGAGTCAGAGTGTCACTGTTACTGAAGCAGCACAATCAGGCAAGTGCTCTATTTAAAGAGAGACTTTGAAGTCTAAGTACTATATGGGTTTGTGCTTTTTTTAAGGTAACTTTGAACTTTCATTAGCAAAATTACTAGAAGACAACCATGATTTTGGTGAGTCAAAAATTAATCAACAAAAATTTTTAAAAATTAACCTTCAAATTTAAAAATGACATAATGAGAGGATAAAACTAACCAAAAATACTTTAAAAAACCGTAGTCTGATGTGTTGGTTATGGATTTCAACTCTTGTTTTAAAGGACAAGCTTTTAGTGATGGAGCTAGTGCCATTGACATATTCTATGGAAACACAGCACCAGGTCATTACAATTACTGTGGAAGAGAGCAGCTAAAACAAATAATTCAGTGGTTCACGGAGAGAAGCTGTAGGATTGTTCAGTGGTAGAGCACAATTTATCATGCATGTGGCCCTTAGTTCAATTCCAGAAAACACACAAACACACATGTGAAATGTTACAAATATGGAATAAGAGGATAATTAAAATTCAAATACATGAATACAAAGATGTAACATTCACTGTCAACACAAAATTCTGGATACAAATAGTTTTAAGTTTTTAATTAAATTTAGACCTTATTTCATTCCTAAAACTTCCAACAGTCTAATTATGGAAGAATATCTGAAACATGGGATCAAGGGTTAATGTCAACCTTAATACCTCAGAGACAGTCGCTTTTTCACTGTAAATTATAACTTTGTTCCCATTATATTTGCTAACATTGCTTACATCTAGTACTATTGACTCTAGAGTTTGAAGCTACCTCACTGAATCTCTTAAATGGTTTCATCTGATTCTCCATAATTTATCAGATACCATCACATCAACTCAAATTCTGATGTTTTTAATTTCCCTTTCATTTTTATATTTTGTTGCCATCTCTTGCTTACTGCATCTTTCCTGTACATTTTAAAGCATATTAAAGAAATCACATTAACTGTGTGTTGTAGTATATGTGTGTAAACCTAGCATCCAGGGCTCTGAAGCCAGAGGAACAACAGCTTGAGGCCACCTTGACTATAAAATAAGTGTATTAAGAGAAGAGTTATCATATCTTTCTTATAAGTCAAATGGAAAACTCACAAAACTTACACAAAAAAGTCTGAAAATGAATGTGTAAAATTATTTTTTACAATCTGTGACTGCATTACAAACCTTCTAGCCTACAAAATTTATTGAAGTTAAGAGTTGAACCCTAGCTACAGAAGCAAAATACAACACAATGAAGGAGCCGCTTCTGTGGTTGGTAAACACAACTGTAGCTATGCACACACCAAATGCAGTCACACTGCATGTTGTGGAAGCTGAACTTATAAACATGAACACATGAGAAAATCCCACTCTCTAGAGAATGGTTAATTATCCATATGCATGTGTTGCATTTCCCCACTAAATCAGGGAGAAGTATTAAACTTTATGGGTCTAACATTGACTTTGATGTTATATAAAACTTTGTTTTAAATATCACCAATATATTTCACACTTTAGCTATATACCAAATTTCTATGAATGAAATATTAAGTTAGTGTTTTTCATTTGAAAATTTATAGTAATTTCAACTAGTAAATTTGAAGTTTGATTTGTAAATGGAAGGAATATCAAGAGAAAAAAATACAACCAGCCAAGAGGGACACAACTTACTTTCCTATCTACCAACACTAATAATCTTAATTCAGAGTTTATATGAAATAAAATGCAGCTATTTCTGAAATATTACAATATACTTATTTTTCTGAAATACAGCTACAATATGAAGTACCTCCCTTCTCAAATAAATTAGTCATTACTGTAACTTCTTTAAAAATTCAGGAAAATACTGTTTGGGCAGAAGACTAGAGATCCATCATCCCATTTGTCTTAACCTTCTGGTTTGTCAAGATCTCTAGGAGTGGACTGTCCTAAGCCTTAAATATAGAATTACTGCCTCTAGTTCTTGTCTGCTTAAGGCTGGAGCTGCTGGATGGAACACAGAGAAACAGATGGGAACTCAGGCCAGTCAAAGTCCTATTTAATTAAGACTTTAAGATGAGGTCCCAGAGTCAATTATGTCAGTCAATTATGATTCTGCGCTGGAAGCAGAAGACTCCTGATATTCCATCTGAACATTTCCCTTGAAGGCTCCGTTTAGTCTTAGCAAAAGAGAAATGCTGAGATCATGTGTGCTTCTGCTCATGTGAGTACTGTTTTCTTAAACACTTAAGCCAGCTGGAACACTAAATCATTTTTATACAGTAGGAAATTTAACTTATAATTATACATATTCCCAACTTTAAAATTATCTTCTCCCCAGCTTACCCTTACAGAAGACAAATAAATTTTGATGTTATGTGACTACTTTGTTTTTTATATAGTTGTAAAGCTATAGCTCAAAGATGAATATCAAATATTTCTCCTTGGGTAAGGTAAACAGATAAATCAGCTATGTTTAACGTAACTATTTTTCATAAATATAAATAGCCATCTATACATTGATATAAAGAGTCCTCTAAGTCATCGTTAGAGGCAAAAAAAGAAAAATATTTTTGTTTTCATTTGTGTGAAAATTGATTAACTATTCTACTTATGTATTTATTGGGATATTTCTGACTGAAACTTAAAGAGTTGGTAGCACTGACTGCTCCTGAGAAGACAAAAGTCGTCAGGGCTGAGAGGCAGACATAGCATGCATGGCAGTTGACCTTTTCAATGTACAATTTAAGAACAGTTGAATAATTTGTATAAAAATTAACATAAATTTTGAAATAAAACAAATGGCCACTGCGTCAACATCCACAAGGGAATGAGAAGGCAATGGTTTTCTGGGCAGTTAAAAACACTTATTCATGAACAATTAAAGCACAGGAAAAAGAAATAAGAACACCTACAATTTTAAAATGAATCAGATTTTGCTACATTATATAAATTAAGCTAAGTTTTATGCATATAGTAGTAGATAGCCACTGAAGTTTCTCCAAATAATTAAGGTATATTATATTTTACATTAATTAGAAGAGATATAAAATATTACATTCAACATATTCTCTGGGTGCTTTTTGGCAGAATCTAATTTTACTAAAAGCTTTTAAATGTATATAATAATTATTACAAATAGACTCTAAAATTAACTTTATATCACAGTCTTAAAATGCCTAATGCAATACTATTTAGTTATGAAGAACAAAACAATAACTGAATACAAAATACAAGTATTACTTAATAGAAGAGTGAGAAAAGGTTCTTAAATCATATTGCCATTTACTGTTTAGAAAAGTATAAGATATAATATGCTGTTATGAGCACAAAAATATCATTGCATTCACAAGTTTTGCTCTGCAAATGAAAACTGTTTAGTTTTCAAAGTTCTAAAATTCTATAAATGTAGATGCTACCAAAACCCCCAAGAATTTCAAATAAAATGAAGGAAAGCTAGTGACACAGTCAGAGGGAGGAGTGTGACAGGTTCAGACTCATGACAAGAACCAACTCCCATACCTTAAGGTCTATGAAATAACAATAGATCCCTAATTTCAATTGAATGGAATCTAAAACACTTATTCCCATTACAACTTAGCTGAAGTCATATCTGATGGTGATCCAAAAAAAACTATTACTATTTCTTAAAATTCTTAGTATCAGCAGAAAATGTCTTTTATGTATGTATTTTTATCATATATATATATAGATAGATATAGATATAGATGTATACATACATAGTTTATAAAGTATGGGTTCTTAATGACCACATGATGTGTAAGTAAAAGGAACAGTACTATTGTCATCAAACACAAATACTAATAATTTGTAACATAATATAATCATAATATAAATTTCATTGCCATTATAACAAGCCAAATATGAAATATTAAATCACCCTAATAAAGCTTTTTTCATTTAAAGTTATAAAGCTAAAGTAAGTTATACTTGAAATAAAAATCTGGATTATTAGTAGAATAATCCAGATGACTGCAGTAGAGCAAAGATGTTTCTGATAAATATGTTTTACGCTAGGAGGAAAGTATTCCAGGAGATGATATCTGATTTTTCTCCACCGTGGTATCTATGTAAAATCATCAACCTTCTTCAATGGCATGCCACAGAAGCTATTTGCACATTAAGCTTTTCTTAAGACATGTTGAATATTTCTGTACAGACACAAGTGGATTGTATGAGAGCATCATCAATGAAGCTATTCTGAGGACCAAGGCGGGAGACTGCTTGTCAGAAGTGAGTTGTGATGGTGAGCTGTCTTAACTAGTTTCCTATCAACTGAATGAAGGGAACTAATGATGCTGCTGCACTCACTCCTCTGCTCTTCAGAAATGGCCCAGGTGACAATGGTTGGCCCTTGTAATCCAGGACTGTTCATCACATACCAGATGTTCCCTTATTTAAGATATGGTATTAGTTGTATACAACCTATCAGAACACTTTTGTGTACTTTCTTTAAAAAACAAATGAGGGGTGTGTGTGTGTGTGTGTGCGTGTGTGTGCGCGCGCGTGTGCACGCGCACACGCGCGCATGCATGTGCATGCACATGCTCGTCCACATGTGAAGGTAAGAGGGCAACTTTTGAGAGTCAATTTTCTCTTTTCTCTATGTGAGTCCTGAGGACTGAATGCATACAGGTCATCAGGTTTGGTGGGATGTACCTTTACCCGCTGAGCTATCTTGCATGCCAGACTGTCTCTATCTTCTCCAGACTGTTTATAAGACCTAACACAACATAAATATGCTATGAAAATAGTTAATATACAACACCATTTGGGGGAGAATGACAAGCAAAAAGTATGTACATGTACCACAATTTTTTCCCAAGTATTTTTGGTGAGTTGGTTGAATCCATGGAGGAGAAATCTGTGGCTTTAGACAGGTGACTCTGTTTTCTGCACGTAGGCCTTTTGGCTAAAACACCAGGGATTCCTACAGTCGGTTATATTAGCTATGCTACATGTTAAAGGCACAACAAGACCAGTTGGAGAAACTAACTTAAATGGCATACAGCATATGGCCTGATATGGAAAGATGGGCTGCCAGACACTGGGTCACAGATATGCCTAAAGGTTCTATGGGGACAGAAAAGACACATGACAGCAAGAAGCACCTACTGAAAGCATGCTGATTTCTAATGATCAAAACAATGAAGAAATGTATTGATTTTCAGCATTTGGCAGGAGGAGAATAGTAGGGGAACGTTTCAGAGGTAAATAACACTTAAATTTTGCTAACTTGCTATAATAAAATCAAACTGTAAAGTGATAAGAGAAATCACACTGTAATTTGAGCTAATATGTTCAGCATTATTGAGGTGGGATGTAAATCAAATATATAGCTTGGTAATAAATTTAAAGAAACATAGTAGCCGGGCGGTGGTGGCGCATGCCTTTAATCCCAGCACTTGGGAGACAGAGGCAGGCGGATGTCTGTGAGTTTGAGGCCAGCCTGGGCTACCAAGTGAGTCCCAGGAAAGGCGCAAAGCTACACAGAGAAACTCTGTCTCGAAAAACAAAAAACAAACAAACAAACAAAAAAAAGAAACATAGTAAACACTAGCAGATGTATATAGATAGGTTTAGATAACTCATAACTATCACATGGTTTCAGTGAGGGCCTATACACCCAAAATTTCTCTTCTTAGTCAACTTTTATATGTTTTTGGTTAAAAGTATTAATGTAAAAAGAAAACAACCCCAACCCAAAACACATCAGACTCATAACTCCCCAGAAACGGATATTTTAAGTGCAAATTTATATCTATATCTATAATAAACTGGTATTTCAAATATAGTTCCAACTATTGTTTGCTGTAATTCAGTTATTTATGGGTTTATTTGACGAACTGATATAATAATAAATTATTCCAAAGTTGTATAGTGGAAGCTCTAGGAGTAATGTCATCTTGCATACTCTGTATACAAAAAACAGCTGGACAGTGGTGGCGCCTTTAATCCCAGCACTCAGGAGGCAGAGCCAGGTGGATCTCTGTGAGTTCGAGGCCAGCCTGGTCTACAGAGCGATCCAGGACAGGCACCAAAACTACACAGAGAAACCCTGTCTCGAAAAATGAAAAATAAAGAAAAACAAAGACATCCACAGTTTAAAAAAACTATAACATTAATCCTTTTAATATCTATAACTATATATAAATGACCTGAAGTACAACGTTTAGTTAATTTAGCAACAGAGCTTTCAAATTAAGTAAACATTCATCAAGTTGTTCCTGGGAAGACTTGGTAGCTAGAACTGTCGTGAAGGCAAATGGGAATGGCTACAAGAGGTGACGTAGGAAGAATGAGGTCATAAGGGAGGCACGTCAGCGTGAGAGAGTCAGTGAGGTGAAAAGGAGACAGCACACAAGGCCTTGAGAAATACAGGATACTTTCCCTACCACTGGGAATGGCATTTGACATACATCATAATAGGCATGTTATAAAAATGGTTAGTACCATTTTCCTTTGGTGATGAATATAAACTTACTGTTTTGTCTATGATATTTCATAATTCTTTTGTAATTGTCATGATTTTAGAAGCTAGAATGAAATTGAGAACAGCACTTTGTTTTATTGATAGAGTAACATGGCTAGAGAGGATATGGCTGATTAGTGGTAATTTTCTTTATTTTGTAATCTGTATGACTGAAAAATTTAGAAGTGTAAGATTATTAAAAGCATATACATATAAGAGTCAATATATATAAGAAGCACTTCAAAAATATGTACAAAAATGCAAGAAAATATTCTATTCAGAACATCTGTTCTGATGTTAGAAAAACATTGAATTAAATAAAAATAGAGGGTTCTAAATTTTATTAGGGAAAGGTCACTAATAATGATGAGAGCCTGGACAAATCAGTCCCACACAGACACAAGAGTAATACAAAGTACACATAACATCCTGGAGAAGACCCATAAAGTGAGGACCAGAAGCCTCTGACTGATGTTCTTTTCTCCCCAATCCACCACTCCCTCATTCCGTTTCAAGAACAAAGGCCGTGGTGACACAATGAGAAAAGTGTGTACACACTGAATTCGAAGGCCCAGCACTACACTCCCCGCCTCTTTGCAGGGTTAGAGGTGGAACTCAGGACCTGGAACACACTAAGCACTGTCACAATGCTACTGAAGTACAACCCTGGCCTCACCACCACTATTTCATATGAATTAAGTAAGAAGTCAATTCCATTGCTCTTTTGTATCAGGTGATCAATCTCCCTTTTATACATAGTTGAATTTATACCTTGATGATATCAAATGGTATATAACTTTCTATATTTCTGAAGCCATTTCAACAAATTAATACTCTCATACTGACATGTGTCATCTTTCTGTGTCAAAATGCACGTTTAAATTTAAAAGCTTGAAAAGTGCTATATGAAGATGTGTCTTCACTGTATCATTTGCTCACAGCACCAACACAAGTGTCTCTCCTTGTGAATGAATCATCTGTTACCAGTGCTTCCCAGAATCTTTCTTTCATATATACAATGTGACTCTGGCAAATGCAATATAGTACATAGCAACACATCTTCTGACAGGGCCACACAACACAGCCCAGATTGGCCTCAAACTCAAAATCCTTCTGCCCCTGCCTCTCATGAGCTAGGATGAGAGGACCGGATTCCACAGAATTATTTAAAAAAATTAAATACTAGCATTAATATAAATTATATAAAACAAGTACATGTGGTTTTCTATTGTAAAAGCAAACCAGTTTTTTAAATGTATTAAATAAAATATAGTATAGGTGGTATATAATATACCTGGCCTTGAATTCACAACAATCCTTCTGCCTCAATCTCTATGTGCTAAGATTCTAGCATGAGCCCCCAAATACAGCAAAGTCAGTAGTTACATTGGGAAAATTCATTTCTCTAAATCTAACTTTATTACTGATAAAAGCTTTCTACTTACTGAATGAGAACATACATGTCAATAATGTTCTTCATAATGCTACCTCTTACATCCTGTAAAGTGGCAGGATATGAAAACTGTGTAACACAGTTTGCCCTACTCGAGTCTATGTGATTTGTTTCCCTGCACAGAGGAAAACAGCACACTACAAGCCACAGAAGCCAATGTAAATAAAAGCTCAAACACTTACTGTCGCTGGGGAGGCTCGAGTTGTGTGTGTCACTGAGTGACCAGAATTCTCCATTGAATTGCCAATCAGATAGGTTCCTCCGGAGCTGCTGATGAGCTGTCCTCCTGTGACGCCCATCTGAATACCACCAGTACCCACCATACTGTGGGAGGACACCACGGTTGTCACCTGTGCTGAACTTCCTTGAGTGTCAAAGTAATTTCCTCCAGTGTTTTGGCTGTACATCTGTGTTTCTGTATAAGGATAAGTTGTTGTTCGGCTTTAGAAGGAAAAAAAGAAGAAGAAATTTACTAGCTTGTTCATATCACGATTGTTCTCTTTAAGACAAATATTTTTAAAAATATATCATTAATGTCCAGCCTTTGAAACCTGTGAATTTTGTATTTTTCTATTAAATATTATTCCCACCAGTAGATGGATTGATTCTTCTCCAAATTAAATGTCATTTTCTTTAAGGAGAACCTTAACTTGATTCTGTATTGTAGTGTATTTACCCTCCATAGGAGCTCATCTCCAACTTATCAACAGGTCAGTTCACTGCAAAAAATCTGTTCACAAATTCTTTCCTTGCATTTAAATGCTCATGTATGTCCTACTGTTAGAAAGACTGACATGAAAATCTAACATGACAAGGGACCTGACAACCTCTCGTACCACTTCCCATCCATGGATAACTGGTGATCATTCTTCATATCTGAAGAAGCTTCTGTGGATTCCTTAACACCAAAAAGGTTTTGAGCTAAAACACTATCCATGCCTGTGTAGTAGCACTCCCCTTTGTTAAAGACCATGCCAGCTCTTCACATACTCACTTGCCATCTCCCCAAAAGTCTGGTCAAGCTTCTGCCCTTAGCCTTTCAGTGAAGTGACTTTTAATAAGGTCACTTGTGACCAAATGTAAATACCAGGCTAAAAGGCTCCTTCAGCCCTTGTCTCTTTTTGACCTATTTCCAGGATGACACTGCTGACCACCCATGTTGCCCTTTCTTCTTTGTCTGTTCTGATTAAGTTTATCTGATTTTTCATTTTCAGTTGATGACATCTTACATTATGGGATGCCTTTAATTTTTTTTAACGTGTAAAAGCTCACAAGAAGTTACAACACTACAGAAATATAAAAATGCACAGTCACAAACACTTCAATTGCTTATATCTTTAAAATTTCAAATGATAAACTGACATTTCCAGAGCTTGCTATTCTCTAAGTCAGTTCCCACATGTGGCCAAGCCTGGCAGTTGGGTATCAACTAGCCTGGTACTTTTCCTTCTGTGGCATTTCATTTCTACTCTATATTTGTTGTTTTCCCTCAACCCCCTTTTCTAATCTCCATATTTCCTGCATGTTTGATAGGCTAGGTTTTGTGGATTCTGCTTTTCTTGTTACTTTAACTTAGACCACAGGCCTTTACCATGTACTACATGATACACGTGTGCTCACAGTAAGCTATCATAGAGTTGGGAAACTTTTTATTTTCTAGTTCTAATATAAGAATTTTAACATCTGAATTTTCAATGGCCAACACTTATTTCTAAATACCCACACAATTCATTGAACATGGAGATGTCGAGCTGGTGCCAACATAGGGTCTTGATCTCTATGTTCTGCCTTTGGTGTGGTAAATATTCTGCAAACTACTAAAAAAGAAATGTAAACAAAAATCCAGCCACAAAACCTTTGTCCTACAATTGTTCCTGCCTGCAATATTTGCTAGGGCAAGGGAGGCATAGAACTTGTTGGAGTAGCCAATTAATGTCTTATTTGACTTAAGATCCACTTCATAAGACTGAACCCATATCTGACACTGCTTGGGAGAACAAGAAGCAGAGGCTAGATAGCCCAGAGATCTAGAGTAAAAGCAAACACTGCAGGTCTTAAAAAAAAAAAAGTATCAATAAAATGACTCCTAATGATATTCTGCTATATTCATAGATCAGTACTTTATCCAGTCACCATCAGAGAAGCTTCCTCATGCAGCAGATGGGAAGAGATGAAGAGATACACAGCCAGACATTATGCAAAGAGAGTGTAGGGAGAGAGTTTCCTTGGAACACAAAGCTCTAAATAGGATGTCTCCATCAAATCTCTCCCCTCAGGGCTCAGGGAACCTTGTGGAAGAGGAGGCGAAAAGAGTGTAAGCCAGAACGGATGGAGGATACCAGGAGAACAAGGCCCTCGGAATCAACTGAGCAAGGCTCATATGAACTCAGAGAGACTGAAGCAGCAAGTGTAGGGCCTATGTAGGCCTGCACCAGGTCTTCTTGTATATATCACAGCTTTCAGCTTAGTATTTTTTACAGGACTCCTGAGTGTATGAACAAGTGGGTCTCTGATTCTTGTGCTTGCTCTTTGGGGATCTTTTCCTCCTGTTGAGTTGCCTTGTCCAGTCTCAATATGATGGCTTTTGTTTTATCTTAATATATTTTATTTTGCCATGTTTGGCTGTTATCTCTTAGAAGTCTGTTCTTTTCTAATGAGAGACAGAAAGGGGAGAGGAAGTAGAGAGGAACCGAGAGAAGTAGAGGGAAGGAAACCTGTAGTCAGCATATATTCTATCAGAAAACAATCTATTTTCAATAAAAGGAAAAAATGGGGGTGGGGTTCTCTGCTATGCGGGCAGCCTCACAGATCCTTGTTATTCTACACCCTTCATCTGGGCAGAGAACTGCTCTTCCACCTCCAGGTTTTAAAATTAATGCTAATGCTTCTCTTATACTGATACAGCCAGTTAATCCTAAGAATTCTCTTCTAAATAAACCATGAAATTCTACAACTCTCTTTTCCATTTTCATAATCCTTAATTCACAATATTATTCATTATAGTTACATTCTGATTGGTTTTCTTTCTTTAAACCTGGCTCTCTTCCAAATTGCCTCCAATTTTGCTGCTATGGGAATTTTTCTAAAATATAAATGTGGAAACCAAATTTTGCTAAAAAATATTGCCACGATTCTTGCTTTCAAAATTCTCCTTGCCTTCAAAAAATGCTCAAATCTTTATAGGAAGCACCAGGGCGGGTTTGCACACAATCTCAAGACTTGGTTATGGCCGTTTTCTTAAATGTTTTCTTCAGTAACATCACATTGGCCATTTTGCTGACCAATTTCCTCTAGGATAGACCATTTTCTCCACCCTTCTTGCTTTGTTTGGAAAGCTTTCTTATTTCCCCTGACCCTCTTCTTTTGTCCTAATCACCCTTAAAAGTTCAGCTTAAGTTCCTCATCTCAGATTGATGATATGTGTCCTTGCTTACTACAGTCATTCCTCACAACCATTACATTGCATTCTCTGTATTTCCCTAACATTCTTTTGCATGGCTAAAATACAGCTTCCAATACACTTACTGTCAATTCCCTCATATATCTCTATTCCCATGAAATTGTGCTTCACTTCTATCTATAATCACAACATAATCCAGTTACATGTTCATTGTGAGCACCATGAATAGCCAATAACTTTAAACACAATTTCTATTGGCCATAGCATCCAGCTTTGTAAATTTCAATAACCATTTTTTATATTTAGTTAAATCATGAGAAACTGTGTGAAACTTTCTAAGACTTTTAAAATTTAAATGGGGAAGTTTAACCCATCACAATACTTGCAATTCACAATATCAATTATAGTTAAGATAAGAGTTTTCATGGCTCCAATGACATTCTGCCATACCCATAGATCAGTGTCTCACTCGGCCATCTTCAGAGAAGCTTCTTCTTGCAATAGATGGGAAATAATACAGAGACTGGACAATATTCAGAGAATGCAAGACTTTGCAGCACTCAGGACTAAATGGGATGTCTTCATCAAACCCTCCCCTAAGGGGCCAGGCACATATGTGGAGGAGGACTTAGAAAGACTGTAAGAGCCAGAGGGGATGGATGACTCCAAAGAAACAGTGTCTTTCAGACACAACAAGACTGATACACATATGAACTCAGAGAGACTGTGGCAGCACTCATGGGCCTTTACAAGTTCAAGTTAGATGGGGTCCCAGCAATGAGAAGGGGAAGTGGACACAGGCTTGCACTCCTAACCAAGAAGCTATCTACAATCAGTATATACTTGCAAAGGAAAAATTAATCCTCTCCAATGGAGTTTCACTGGGCATATTAACCAAGCTTCGGTGTAGGCCCCATGCCCTTGAGCAGATGGCCAACACAAAAAGTACTCAGTGGTATTTCTTTAGACTTTCTGTCTCATAGTGCTTTCTTGTGTATTTTCTGTCTTATTAGTCTTTTGCTTATATATTTTGGTATCTGATTTTGTGCTTTTGTGTGTTTTGTGTGTGTGTTTCTTGTTTTTTGTTTGATTTTTCTGGAGAGAGAAAGAGAAAAAATGTATGGTGTTCGGTTGGTAGGGAGGTGGGGAGGATCTGGGAGAAATAGGAGGGAGGGGAAAAGTGTGATCAGAATATAATGTTTGAAAACATTTTTTTCAATAAAAACAGCACAAAAAAGAGATAATAGTTTTCAGAAAGTAATCCACACTAAAAAAAATATACCCTCCACAAATAACTACAAAAGATCCAAGAATAAATTTTAGTTTAGGACAATGACATAAATAATTATATAACTTTAAAAAAAACTGAAAAATACCATTTAAAATATATGTAAAATTCTTATCATTGTTATAATTTCCCAAACTAAAAATCTTCTTTATTTAATAAAATAAAAATAGCCATGTTGATTTCACATTTAGATTAAAGGAAAAAGGAGTCCATGCTAATTTGTGTTCACTGAATATACAGTAGCTTCATTTAACTATGGATAAAATAAGACAACTTGAGGTTGGTATTAAAGTATAGTCAAACAAGTTGTATAAATACAATCAGGGTAATAAATACTAACACATGCAAGACATGGCTCTGTTTCTCTTTTTGGAGTCCAGCAAATTTAGCCCATGTTCTGAGTTAAGTCACATGGTAAAAACTTAAGGTTCCATACACATCAATAATATCTATGAATAACTAAAAAGGACTCATCCTGAAAGATAGTAAAGGGGGTTTTCAATTTTCTGTTGTGATTTAGGATTGTATTACTTCAGCTTATTAGTACCACAGTACTCTTCTTACTCAGAACGGGGACTTGAAAGCTGAAGAGGGGCTGATGGAAAAGCCAGAGCCATGTCTGAAGATACCAACACAACACACGTTAATTCCAGCAGTTCTATGATTGTGGACATTGTTACTAGAGGTTAAGAAAACCATATCAAAGGACTTGAATCATTCCATCTTTCAGACGTGCCTTCTCAACAGACATCAGTCATACACATGCACTGCAAATAAATATATAAAATCTATATAACTCTTAGTTCGCTATGAAAATATGGCAGTGGAAAGCAAGTTACTTTAATTTTCACATTTTCTTCTAGCTGGAAATGATTCAGGAGCTAGAACATGACCACAGAACAAGAGAAGGAGGCAGGCACTGGAGATCATGAGAAAGCTGCAGAGTATCACACATGGAACTGTACAATTGGCTTAGCTGTTTCATAGGCAAACAGTGGTTAAGACAGGCCATTTCTAAGTGACTATAAAAAGGGATACAATTAGAAAAAGAGGGGTATGGACTGTCTGAATTTGATTTTGACAAAAAGCCATACATTTAAATGGAAAATGGAGGAGACTTTCAAATACTGGGTTGATACGAGTAGTCCATGATATCCTTGCATGGCTTTTAATCTTTGAGAAGCAAGCATTACCTTGTTTGATGGTGTCCCTGGAGCCCCAGCCAAACCAAAGTCACACACAAGTAATACTTAAGCTCCTGAATCAATGTCAAGAATGTATTATTATCATCATCATCATCATCACCACCATCACCGATATTATTGGTGTTCATGAGGCCATGCATGTCTCACAATGTAGTCCAGCTAGACTGGACTCAAGAATCTCCTATCTCAGTCTCCCACCTGCCAGACAGGTATGTACCACCACACCCAGCTTTGAAGAAAGTATTAAAAAAAAAAAAAGACACCACCAAGAGAAAAGCAAATAGTTTTCTGTACTTTAAACACTGACTCTTCATGTATCACAATCAGTTTTCCATACTCTAAATGCTGAATGCATCCTTCATTTCTTGCTTCAGTACTATTTTCCCAGCAATCTCCTAAACATGTTCAAGGAAACTTCTCAGTTCTGGCCTATCAGGTATCCATCTTGAGTGAAAAATTCTGGAAATAGCCAACTTTCGAGGCAGTTTTATGCACATTTATAAGGGTGTTCTGTGTTCATTTTGTTTGTTTTTTACAAACTGCCAAAGGCTAAGAGTAAGTAAAAGAGCACTACATGAGGTAAGAAAATGTGAATTCTACCTATCTGAGCTTCATTTATTTGTCTGTAAATGGGATGGAAATAAATGACCTCAATCCTACCAACTTTGATATTCTAGGAAGCTACATTTGAATGTCTTTCATCTTTGAAGAGATGGGAAGGTTTTATGTAGCTAATGCTAGAAGCCATTCTTTAATTATAGTGACATCCAAGCTCTTTTCACACGTGGTCAATTCTTTCTCCAAGGTTTCCTATGGAACCAATGCTTGGTGAGCTCTAAATGGGAAGTGGATTTCCACACCAGCTCCTAGATGTCTTAGACCATGCATCAGTAGAAGGGCAAATGAAGGAAACATCTTTACCCTTAGTAACAGCAACTCCATATAATCATTTCTTCTAAGGAAAGAGGATTTTAAAGATAATAAGAAAACATAATTTCACCTGCAAATTCTGAAACTTAGCTGTGTCACTTGAGGAAAGAATAACCTGAAGTGGATCCTTATTAATCTTTTGAAGTATATGGGAGAGGGAAGTGGAGGCCTTCAGAAAATGTACTAACCACAGGATTTTCAAGAGGCGACTCTTAGAAAATTGAGTTCCATTCTGTTCACATGCTTATGGAATTTGAAAAAATTACAAATGTCAAATGTATTATCTCCCAAAGTATAGTGTGTAAAAGTTTTGGAAATACTGAGTTTATTTCCTAAATCCTGACTTTCTTTCTTCCTAAATATAGGACTTAAAAAAAAAAAAAACTTTTAAAAACCTCAAAAGCTCTATTAGAAACTGGGATCCTCTCAAAGACTGGTCCAAGTTTTTCTCCATCTATGTAACCACAGTATGCTTTTACAGGACTCATATTTTGTGGAACATGGCTTGGGAAATTTTACACTTAAGTTGATGATAAATATACTCTCAAAGAAGAAGAGTGGAGAAGGTGTCACTCCATATTGTTTAGATCACCTCTAAACAATAGACACGTTTCCCTTAAAGGTTTACACAGAAAAATCCTTAGAAAACAGACATCTCAATTTTGTCCTAATATAGATTACATCATTCTTTCCGCTCTGACAAGCATGATGTAGGAATGAAGGGGAGGGTAAAAGTCAAAAGAAGATGTGATAACGAAGAAAAATAATTTGATTTTTAACAACCTGCTTTCTTACTAACCAGGAGATTCTCTTCCTTGTGGTATATGATAGTCCTTAGCCAGTTTAACCATCATAACACAAACGACTAGAAAAGGCAAGCTTTAAGAATTTATACAAATAGGGATAACTAGGACCTAAATTTTGTGGAAATATCTTTGGGACAACCATTGCAAGGAAATAAACAAATTATGCAACTGAGGTTCCTGAAGAACAAGGATAAAATAATCAGGAGAGAATGAATTGAGCTACCTTTTCCCCTGAGTAAAAAGAGATTCTGTGCCAACACCCAGCACTGTAAAGTAGTCTCAATTGTTCAATTGAAATACATGCCTACTTACTAACCCACACTGTTAAGCCTGCTTTGCTAGCAGTAATTGTCAATATTCGCAGCGAGAACCAGGTAAACACTTTAGTTTCAGCAAATTATGATGATTACACATTCTCATAAGTGATTACACGCATCTGTGAGTGCTGTCATCCCCTCTTGAGTGAGACCCTGTGCATTATGTCTACATGACATGAGAATGCTGGTAACATGGGCATAGAGAACCAGACTTACTGAGCGTGTGCAGGTTGTAGGGTCATGTACTGGGTGCTTGAAAGTTCATGACAATGACCAGAATCCCTCTCCCCTAGGAGGATCATTAGCAAAGTGGTTATTATCACACAGAAAGTGGGACTCTGAGGTCTAAGTCAGAGATCAAATACTAGCTGCCTATTAATTCAGTGTGATACAACAGAAGAATAGAGATCACACTTTCCTAACACATATGGAAGTTTTCTGAATAAAAATAGAGAATACAAGAGTCCTAAGATGGGCATTTGATACACAACTGCATGCAGTCTAATGGTAGAAGTAAAAAATTACAAAAAAGATTCAAAAAGCTTATGCTGAAAAAGTAATTATTTTGATGCCCAAGAATAAAATATTCATAGTTATCTACTCACTAAAACCCTGAATCTAATTCACAGGAACATAATGACATTTCCTTATTGAATATGGAAGTAATACTTTAGAACTCCTATTCAAAATGTATACTCACCGGTAACGAGGAGTTTTAAAAGCATGTCTTCTCTATCTTGACCAAGAGTGTTCATTGTGACATGATACGTGGAATTGAAGATGCAATCTAGACCCACACAGCCCAGATCTAAGCTAATTGGACTTTGTAGCAAGTGAACTCATGACCTAGACCTCATTAGTCATGATCTAATCAACTGAGCTAGTGGCCACAGAAAATACGTGTTGGCACTAGACAGTTTCTGTGGAATCATTTCTGCACTTAAACAGTCCCACAATTTTAAAGAATCAACTTTAGAGATATTATTTTTCTAAGGTTTTACAAATGCATAAATTCATTCAACTAATATTTGTTACATGGGATAGTTAAATATATACAAGAAAGGACAAGAGGGCCAACAAGATGGCTTAGCAGGCACAGGCTTATGGCACCATGCTTGATAACCTGAGTTCAATTCCCAAAAACCAACATGTTAGAAGGAAAACTCTACTCCCACAAGTTGTCTTTTTTTTTTTTAATTTTAATTACTACACACTGTGGCATACTCACACACATAAACAAACAAACAAATCTGGAAGTCCAGTTAAAATGCAGAAGACAATGTGAAGAATTTAGGACAGAAAAATGTAAACAAAGCACAACATCTAACAGCAGTGGTTAATGTTTATAACAATTTCTTGTTTGAATCATAAAGGCACTTCTGAGAAGCTATCTCCATTTCAAACACAAATTCACATCCTCCTAAGTAGTAAAGCTGACTTCTCTGCACTACTTTAAACCAGGACAAATGAGGAATTGCTATGGCAGACTCTCTTAACAGCTATCTCAAGTGCGCTTTTCCTTGACTATCTAGCTTCTATCATACAGACCTGAAATATACAAACCCCATTCTCAGCTTCTGGAGCTAGCTATCAATGGCTGTCAGGAGCAACGGCAACTAATAAGTAAGCTGCCTCTAGCAGCATCTACAAAGGCGTTTATTTTCTCTGTGAGAATAAAGTCCAAGTAAGAGGGATCTTTTTTCAATCGGTATAAATGCCAACAGTAGTTAAATTCATAATAAAAATTCTAAAATCAAGCTCTAGGAGGCCCTAAACCTATATAACAAACAGGAGAAATTATATACACTATTAACCATGCAGAGTTGAATATCCACTAGAATAACAGAAATTTATTGACTTTTTAAGTGCCAATGATCTAAATAAATGCAAATATAACAACCAAGTGGCAAGCACATATTCCGGGAGATTTCTTCTTAGCATCAGAAACACTATAGAACATTCATTATACAACACTAGAGATGAAATTACAGTGTGCACTTGTTCTTTATGGTGGAAGGTAAGCCGATTGTGGAGGAGGAGAAGCAACGTTCGTGGCAGAAAAGAGAGAGTGAAACACAGTCTAGGAGGAGGCTCACTCTAGACTGGCGGAGGTATGGAGGGGCTGGAAAGATGGAAGAATGTGGCAGGATGCCTTTCAGTAGGAAAAATGCAGACAGCTCACAGGGACATAATGGTACCTCCCGGAAGGAGTCAAAGTTGCTATGCCTGGAGCAGGTGGGAAGTACAGAGAGAGGGAGGGATGGGAAGAAAGCCATGGGGAGACCTGCTTATTTTAAGGTAATGAAGGTGTTCTTAAAGCAGGGGCATTATGAACAGACTCAGTAACTAAAGTAATAAACAACAAAGCATGTGGAATTCTGGGTAAGATGCTGAATTAGAAACTGAGTCTGGGTGAATGGATGAATAAAGTTAGAAGAAGGACTAAGGGTGCATCAACTCTGCCCAGACACTCACACCAAGTGCCCAGCTCACACTGTGTACACCATTAAACTCCCCACTAAACACAGTTCTCCAACTGCCTCAGCACTGACTACTGCTGCCAATCCTTCGGACCTGAGGATTCTTTGTTCCACAACCAAAAAGAAAGCAATCTTAGCTTAGAAAAGTCTTCTCATCTGCAGGGGCACACTGAATTGCTTGAATTACTGAGATTCTGCCCTTCCCAAACTGTAGAAACTGATACAAATGACAACCCACAGCTCTGTGGTGGTGGTGCACACATTTAATCCCAGCACTTGGGAGGCAGAGGCAGGTAGATTACTGAGTTCCAGGCCATTCTGGTCTACAGAACAGGTTCCAGGACAGCCAGAGCTGTCACACACAGAAACTCTGTTGCCAAAAACCTAAGAAAAAAAAACAAAACCAAAAAACCCAATAACAACCCAGGGGAGAAGCTACATCCTCATAATGAGGAAACATAATAACCAAATACATAATAGCTGCTATTTTACATTACTGTTTATTTTTTGATTGTTGGTTATTCAATTTCTTCCATAATTTTACTTTTTATTTGCATTTTTTCCTTTAATTATTGAACTGAGTACTTGAACTTCTATCTTACAAAGAAGAAGACCTCAGAGACTGTCCCTTCCTTTTCTTTAACTACAAAAATCTTCTCTATATTTCCACATCTGCTCTAGTCTGTCTCTCACAGCTCAACCCACATGCATTTCTACTCATTCATATTCCACCCCCTTTATACTACTTTCCCAATTTCTTTCACATTTTTCTACTTAACAATATTGATAGCATCACCTTTTTTTTTTTTTTTTTGGAACTCACTTTTATTGTTTCTTTATAAACTTCCTCTCACATGGAGGAATATATTGTTATAGTCATTAGCTTATCTTTTTGTTTTGTTTTAACTCTATGCTAACAGCAATGGAGCCAAAAGGAGGAAAAACACAAGCTACAATAGAAAGGCACTTAGAACCTGTTAAAATACTGATGTCTGGGATGTGCAACGACGGACTGACAAGTACACCGGCCCTTCCAAGCCTGGTCTATCACGGAATCACATGCTGAGCTAACGTCGCCTTCCAGTGCCCGTGCTCTGCTCTTGGGCTTGAGTCTGAAACCCAATCCCCCAGCCAGGGACTTAAGGCCTAGGGCCCTAACAAGCCAGGAGGTTACTTGGATCATGGGTAGACCCGAAGACAGGAGACCAGCTCCTTAACTTGCTCACAGCCCCTTCAAGGGTAGAGCCAGCACAGCCGAGCCCTATCAGGGCTGGGTCCTAAGCCCAGCAGTTGGGCAGGTCAGGTCAGGGTGACCCTTCTGAAACAGAAGGGCAGTCTGGGAAAAAGGAGAGTAGGCAGAGCTGCTCAGAAGAAGCAGAGCTACTAAGGACCCCTACCATCCCAGGAGCTTTTGTTCTAAGGATGAGGAGGTGAGGGACTTAGCCGCTCTGCAGCAGAGAACAGAGTCACAGCAAGAGGCCGGAGCTGGCACACCTAGCCTTTTGGAGCTGTGGAGCACAGTCCTCCAATGTCCTTGGCTTAGTCTAGCCCTACATAAGTGCTGACCTTATTCGGAGTAGTACAGGCCCTGGGGGAGCTGGCTTGGGGAGAGCCTGTGGGCCAAAGAGAGGCACCACCAAGAAAAGGGCTCAACTGGAAAGTCAGAGGAAACAACCTTGTCATGTGTCCAGTCCACTCTCTAGCCAGCTTTTCCCAAGCACACGGTTGGTCCTCCAAATGCTGTGCTTGGCTGCCTAGCCTCCCTCACACCCAGGGGCTTCAGTTCGTGGTTTCTTGAAAGCTCCTTTCTGATGAGTCAGTCCTTCCCTGCATTCCACGACTTTGTAACCCCCAAACCTGGAGCCCACCTGGTATAGACTGACGATAACCTCACCTTTTAGGAAAAAATCTATAAACTTCATTTGTTTCTTAATGAGTTCCCAGTGTTGCTGTTTCTGGATCTGATCAGGGACACTAGTATCCCCTATTGCAAGCCATGTCAAGACTGCTAGTAAGGCATTAGGGGTAGTTAGCCATAACTCCCCACAACCAAATAAAAGTGGGGACCATAGTTTGCAGTAAACATCACCCTTCCACCCTTCTGAAGGATTCTTATAAAACAAAACAAAACATTAGGGAAAGGGGGAAAGTGGTGGGAATACACAACCATCCCAACAGATGCACAAAATACAAAGAAATACACACCAAGAATGAGACAGTCTCCATAACACACCCACAACCGCTCAGCTCCACAAAAATAGAAAACAACGACAACAAGACAGTTAAAATTTCAGAGAAAAATTTAGATATTTTTTTAAAGGATCAGTGGCCATAAAGGTCACTCAGTTAAGCAGATGATCAAAACATGGAAACCCATTCAGGCCCTAGACAAGAAAGTAACCAGTGAATGAAATAGTTGGGAACTTGGAGTAAAAATTTAAAAATATGGAGAAAAATATTCAACCAAGAAATTGAGGTACTGAGGAGGAACCAAGCAGAAGCAGTGGAAATATAAGCCAATAAATCAAATTGGAAAATTACAAAAGAATGCTTTATGAACAGACTAAGCATAAAAATGAGTTTCAAAGAAAAAGACAAAGTCAAGATAACACTACATTAACACATATATTTTTAAATATTAATAGGATGATCAAAACATATGAAAAGCCTAACTACATTAAAGAGACCTAGTGATCCATGAATAGAAGGAACTGGGGGGAAGTCAAAAGGTATAGACAATAAATTCAATGAAATAATAGCAGATAATTTCCTAAACCCTGAAACTACTAAGGAACTGTAATATTTCAAATTACAGTTATAGGCAAAATATTTCTGAACAAGGCTCTAATAGCATTCGGCATAACCCTAAGAATTAATAAATGGGATCTGAATAGGACTCCAATAACAAAGGAAACAACTCTAAAAACTGATAAAAATCAACTACATGAAATTAAAAAGGATTTGGGAAGCCACAAGAAACTGTCAGCAGAGTGAATAGACAGCCTATAGATTGGTAGAAAATTCTGCCAGTTATACTTCAGAAAGGGGACTAATACCTAGAACATATAAAGAACTACAAAAATTAAACACACACACATGTACGAATGCACGCTACCAATCAATGTATAATCTAATGAACCAAATAAGCGTTTTCAAGTTGAAACAAAAATGGACAACAAACACTTTTTTATGTGTTTCAATATTATCAACCACCAGACAAATGCAAATCAAAGCTACTCTGAGATTCCCTCTGCTATCAGTCTATATGGTTATCACTAAAAAAGCAAAATATATCAAAAATGGCAAAGAGTATGAGAGAAGAAGAACTTTAAGTCACTGCTAGTGCCAGAGTAACCTGAAATAGATACTATAGAAATTAATAATGAATTTTCTAAAAATTCTAAAAATACCATGTGATCCAGCTATTCCACTACATGGCATACACCCAAAGAAAGAACACTATATAAGACCCCAGTGATACACACACACCAATCTTAACACTTTTTTTTGGCAAAAGCAAGGAAGTGGAATTAATTTATATATTTCATTAAAATGTGGTAAATATACACAATGGTATTTTATGCAGCCATAAAGAATGTTATGTTACAAAGTTACATAGCCTACAGAAAAACAGATGAATCTGGAAATATATCAAATAAGGTAACCTACACTTAGAAAAATATTGCATGCTCTCTCTCCTATGCAGATCCTAGTTTTATTTTTTTTAATTAAAAAATTCTCTGCATGTGAATGTTTTGACTGCATGTATCTTGTGCATACTTAGTGATCACAGAGGCCAGAAAAGGTCATCCACTGGAATGCAAGTTACAGAAGATTGTGAGCTGCCACATGGGTGCTGGGAATCAAACCTGATTCTCTGGGAGAGCAGCCAGTGCTCTTAACTGCTAAAGCCTCTCTTCAGCCCTGATTCTGCGTGCGTGAGTGAGAGAGACAGAGACAGAGACAGAGAGAGAGAGAGAGAGAGAGAGAGAGAGAGAGAGAGAGAGAGAGATGGGAGGAGTATAATTATGAAGGTGAGAGTGTATACAGATAATCAAACTAGAAAGGAGACAGAAAGAGAAAGATTTCTGAAGCAGGGAAGACACACGTGATACTAAAACAGCAAGGGGACTATCACATATGGAAAGGTATGGGTGGGGGAGGTCGTCACATAGGGAAAGGAATAAGGGAAGTAAGGGAAGAGTACCAACAAAAACAAACTAGGTTTGAAATGCCACAACGAAACCATGACTTTGTCTTCTAACTAAAAAAAGAGGGGTTGGGGATTTAGCTCAGTGGTAGAGCACTTGCCTAAGGCCCTGGGTTCGATCCTCAGCTCCGACAAAAAAAAAAAAAAAAAGCCGGGTGGTGGTGCACGCCTTTAATCCCAGCACTCGGGAGGCAGAGGAAGGCGGATTTCTGTGAGTTCGAGGCCAGCCTGGGCTACCAAGTGAGTCCCAGGAAAGGCGCAAAGCTACACAGAGAAATCCTGTCTCGAACCCCCCGCCCCAAAAAAAAAGAAAAAAAGAAAAATGGACAAAAGAGGAGCTTTCTTTCCACTTCTAACTATCTATCATGATCCAGGTCATAAATAGCATGATAAATGACTTTAAACTGGACTCTGTCATGCATACTTGTCTTTTTACAGTTACCGCAGTGGGTAAAACCCAGGCCTTCTGAGAGCTCACAAGGTGCTATCATTGGGATCAGTGGAAGCAACCATAGAAAGAAGCCAAGACAGCAGAGTTGTCTTGAGGAGCAGCCACACGGCAGAGATGCAAGAAGCATCCATTCTGCAGGGATGTGAGAAGTGCCCACCCTGTAGGGATTCAAGGAGCACACGCAGGAACACACACACTCCAGGGATGAAAGAACCACAGACACTACTGGACAGGAAGCAAGACACTGAGAGAACCTAAGTTTACCTAGGAACATTCAGAAACTGTTCGCTAACAAAAGCCCAGCTTGAAATCACTGCTAACAACTTGGAGTAATTCTTAGTTTCTTCATTTATAATACTACACTGACTTGCAATCCAAAGTGGCTGCAAAAGACAACAAATTTACAAATTGCTACTACTGTTGATGCAAAGGAGACAAGATATTTGGGGGCGGGCAGACTTAGGCAGGAAAATAAGATTCATGGAAGATCATTACTCATACAGATTTAACTGTGAAGAGGTCTACAAAATTCCAAATATATGTTTTGCTTTTTTTTTTTTTTTTTTTTTACAAATTTACAGATGAATAAAAACCTCATACATACTCAACTTAACATTTAAAAATCACAAATAGTAAGGCACTATTAAAACATATGCATCACTAACAAGAAATACAAGTTTTTCTCAATTTAGGGATAATTGTTAAAGCACATGCAATTTCAAAAATTTAAAACATTCTGAGAATGCTAAGTGAGAAGAAAATATGGGTGTATTTATTAATAAATACAGACAGAGCTCTAAGTATCAGTTTAATTTAAATAACTCTGTTGTGGTAAAAAAAAAAAAAAATGTCGAAAGTCACACAAACAATTCCAGTAGTAGAGAGGGCTGTACTAGAAAGAACAGTAGTTCCCGGAATTGGAGGAATTAATCCAACTTCAGCATCCAACTTACATTGCTCCATTGGTATAGACAGTATCACTTCCTTCCACGTACTGCACCTGAGCTGGGTAGACATGTTGGACCTGCTGAACTGTCTGTACCTGCTGCACCTGAAAAACAAATATGAGGAAGATGTTAAGTGGTAGACATCAAAAGGGTACACCACACTAGATCCATGGTAAACAATAACCATAGAAAGGGTACATTGTATTAGATCCATGGTAAGTGGCAGACATAGAAAGAGTACACTACATTAGATTTAGCTCAGATTTCTCCAGAACATTGATCAGCAGGAGATGGCTAGGGATAAAAATCTCTTAGGTTCATGCTACTTTAAAGTTAAGAAACTTGTGTGTTTAGATCAACTACAGCACTTACCCAAATAATTCTACAATTTTCTTGTCAGTGTACATAGACACACAGTTTTATGCTTAACATTCTGAAAGCTTTTCAATTGATTTTGATGATTTATAAAATTCTACTCTAATTTTTAAACAAAAGCTAAATTTATTTTTAATTAAAATCAACCATCTCCATCTGTATAATGTTACTTGTATATATGTATATTTTTCTGGGCTGACCATTTGGTATTGGATTGATGAGCTCTTTATCTCTGAAAACATATATACATACAAATAACATTTTATGGGCTAAGCAGGTTGTATTTCATATATTTAGAAATACATGCACACATATACATAATTAATATCAATTAAAGAAAAAGAGGTCATGAATTTGAAAGACAGCAAGGGAGAGTTACATGGAAGGGGTTGTAGGGGAAAAAGGGAAGTAAGGAAATAATGTTATATTATATTAAACAAATTATATTACATTAAAAAATGTTATTATATATTAAATTATATTATAATCTAAAAAAGTGAAATATTACAATAAAAACCCCATAACGGAAAAATTTATACATTTAAATATTGCAAAGTATCTTAACAAATTTCATGCACTCATTTTTAAAGTAACTATCATCCACCCTTTCCTCTTATCCTCTCACAGATTATTAAAAGCAATTCTAGAATTATATTTCTTTTTTATATTTACTTATTTACTTACTCATTTATGGGGGAGGGGCATACGGAGCTTGGAAAACAGTTTTCATGAGTCATTTTACTTCAACTATGTGGGTTCTAGGACTCAAACTCAGATAGTCAGGCTTAGTGCCAAGCACCTTTACCCACTGAGCTGTCTCACTGGACCCAATTTGTCATTTCTAAGGGGTGAAAATTATTACTAAGATTTATTTCTAGTAATTATGTGTATGCGTGTCTGTGTGCAGGTGCTCACTGAGGCCAGAAGAATACTTTGAACCCTGAGTGGTAGTTGTAGTTGCAAGTCTCCTTACATGGGTGATAGAGACCAAACTTGGATCCTTCACAAGACACAAACCACGCTAACCACTGATACCTTTCTCAAGTCCCAAGAGATCAAAAGCATCAAAGCATTAACAGTTCCATCATATCATCTGGAATTCATCATTCCAATGACTTTGTAGTGTGTGTCTGCTCAAATCAAGATGCTAATACGTTCCCCAGAGTGCATTCAGGTGCCCCACACCTTAATTAGTAACAGTTTTTTTCATTCTTTTTCTACTTAGCCTTTTACCTCTAGAAAAAAAAAAGGGGGGGTGTCATTTACTTCAAAGGCTCTCTAGCATTATAGATTTGTTGAACAGCATCACTTGACAAAGTTCCAGCATTTTGACATTGTGGATTACAATTCTCCAGCACCCTTTTACTTTCATTTTTAATGATTCATGCTATGTGTTATGGGAGTTCCCTTATGCCTTTTCCTTTGGGAAATTTTATGTGGTCTTCAGTGGAGGATGAGGATGTATACAGTGGCTGCCTCTTTAAACAAAATAAGTCTTTGGAAAATATCCCCACCAGCACAATAACTCTGCCTACTCCCACACAAGTTAACACCAAGCTGCTGGAAAATTTAGATAACTAACATATGCCTGATAGATAAGGTATATTTGATAAATAATAATAAATAAGATTTGTTTGATAAATAAAGTATATTTGATAATCAAGATTTATAAATTCTTAAGGTCTACTCAGTTTCATGGTAATATCTGTTTAGCTTCCTCTTTGTTCACTTTAAGCTTTAGCTATTTGGATGAACTAAGACACATAAAAAAAACTGCAATATTCTATAATGGAGTGTCTGGTTATGTGTCATCCCCCACCCTCCAGAAAGTCCTTTTCCCAAGGTCAAGCATGTAAACAAAAGTCCTCATATCCTCAGAGGCCGGAAGAAAGTTCTTGCTTGCTACAAAGGGCATTCTTCTTGTCTCTGGCAAGAGGTACTTGCAGCCCTTCCATTAACATATGACTGTGGTGCCTACTAACTTGTCTAGGATTTCCTAAAGCTGTAATTTCAGGTACTATAGTGTGCCAACCAACATGGGCTCTTTCTTAATGGTGGTAGATTACAAAGCCACTGATATGCTCCCCTCCACCCAACATCACAGTTAGTGAAATCTAGGGAAAAGCTAAGGCCACAAAGATTGTTTATTCTGACCAATAAACCTAGTAATACAATGCAAATTGAGAACTCAGCCCATTCCATTTTATTTGCAAATTATTATTACATTTTTCCCAAAGCCCCCAAAAGCTTAAACCCACTGTAAATATCTAATAATTACTCAATAGTTAAATAATGCACTGTACCTAGCAAACAAATTGCCAATGAATATTTATAAAATTTATATTATCTTCTACATTTGGGCATCAATTTTTATTGAAGAATAAAAAAGTTACTAAGAAACACTTATTATTCAAAAGTGAACAAGTAAGACTACTTTATAAAATACATATTTTTATTTATGTAGACATATCTGTGTGGGTGTATGCCATTTGCATGCAAGTGTCCACAGAGAGCGCTGGAGCTGGAGTTATAAGCAGTTGTGAGCTGTTTGTGGTGTCAGTAAGTAGACTCAAATCCACTGGAAAAACTGCAAGTGTTTTTAACTGATGAGCCATCTCTCCATTCTCCTGATAAGACCATATTTTAATGCTGTTTAATGTAGCACTAAAGATGAGAGGTGAAATTTTTACATTGCATGCTATTTTCACTTTCAAAGACAACTATGATTCAAAATTGTTCAAATATTACTTGATATTCTATTAAACACTAAGTGATGTTTGGATCTGTGTTAAGAGGTTACACATTAGAGACTGATTTCCTATTTTAATTTTCATTAGTTTAATGCAGGAAGACTCAAGTAAGTATTGAGATGGGGAAATAACTTTCTATGGATAGTTTATCACCACTTCCAATAGCTTTATTTCCCACATCTCTTATGAAATTTCTAACCCATCCCATCAGTTGCTACTTGTCTGCACCCATGTCCTTAGAAAAGGAAATGATTAAATAAAGTCTACATGAAATTTTATTTATTTATTATTTATTATCTACATTTTATTTGCTTCACAAAATAAATTCCCAAAAATTATTCCCCAAAAAATTAATAAATATTTGCCACCATTTTTTCATTTTAGTAAAGAGTTAAGTGGTCAAAATATGAATTAGAAAAGAGATGGAAAAAGGTGGATTTAACATAGTTAATCATAATTATTTATAATTGACTATCCATCAAATAAAAGTGGTTCTAACATATGAAACTCAAAATGGCCTTGGATCAACTTTTAAGAGCTTAGAAAGTTGGCAGTAATGAGGGTCTCATTATAACAACATTCTACACTAGAGAGTTATTCTGTCCATTAACCAAAAATACACTGCCAAAATGTAAATATATGAAATAATGCACTTACATTCACAGTGACTAGGTGGTGGAGAAACTCACCTGTCTCACATGAATATATATTGAAATAAACAGAAGCACTCATATCACCTTTCAAAGTGTAGCACTCTGAGCTTATTTGCTTATTTAATGTACATGTTTCATGATTTGCCTTATTTACAATAGAAATGAATATCAAAGCAAATTACACACCACAGGAACATGTGTTAGTTCAACAGAATCAATTAGTATATTTTGAGGACAAATTTACACAATATGTTATTTTGGATATGTTTCAAGAAAAAGAACATGAATCATACTTCAAAGCAGAAATCCTTCTCAATGGTAAATGAAACCATGTATAATTGTTAAGTTTATTAGTCAGTTAAGAAGCTTTCTAGTATCTTTGTAAAAAAATTCTTTATGTCAAGATAATTATCTTGCTCATAAGAGCATTCCTTACACATTTAGTTGGCACCAAGTGCTCTCAGTGCTCAACCTCAGAAACACATAAAGTTGTACTAACATTACTCTACCAGGCTCACAAGAGACACGAAAGAGCTCTGCCAGATTCAAAAGGTGAGAGGTTGCTATGTGACTGACCAAACGTGAAATGGGAGGGAAAGAATCGGGGTCATAGCAGGTGTAACAGCAGGGAAGAAAGCCAGCAGTGCAGCAGCAGCAACTCCAAAGGCCACGTGTGACCAGAGAGAAGGCCTCAGCCAAGATTTCTAAACTAGCAACCCGGAGGGATATGAAGTAACTGAGGAAAGAAAAGTGTAGATGTCAAGAGGGCAGTGTGAGCAAGCCAGATCAAGATGCCAGAAAAGAAAAGGCACAAAGGGAAAACTGGTTTGTCTAACAGGTAGGGCGTTAGAAAAATAGAAATAATAATTCTCTCTCTCTCTCTCTCTCTCTCTCTCTCTCTCTCTCTCTCTCTCTCTCTCTCTCTCTCTCTGTCATCTGGTTAAAAGTAATATAAACTCTGTCGTAAGCTTTCTCATATGTCTTACCAAGAATACTCCTACCATCATTGACTACCATACTAACTACAGGTAAAGAGTATTGATTCATGAGCACAGAATGACAGTGACCAAGGCTTGGTGAAGTCATGGGACACTCGGTGGGGGGGGGGGTGTATACTTTAATTCTCTCCTGCTGCACTTTTTGAGGAAAAGAAATGTCTCTACAATGTTAACATCTATGGGCTTCATCCTAGGACAGTCAATGTTAACTAATATAAGACCTTCAGTCTCCTGAGTGTGGTGACCCCTTCACAAAGAAGATGGAACATTGGACAGTGGGACATGACTCTTATTTAAATGACAGAATTCATTGTAATAGAAATTTGAATTTGTTTCCTTACACTTAAATTCACTCCGTGGCCCTGAGATTGGCTGGCTTGTCCACTTACACATTGTGTAGTTTCTGTTTGGAAGGAAATCTCAGGTCTTTAGATAATTTCTTCAAGTAGACTTTAAGTGAGTCTTCTTCAATTCATCCCAGTAAAATCACCACAAAGCTCACTTCTGCAGCAGGACTGCAGACAAACTGAAGCATAGGATTACATACTAAAACTATATGGTTGCTATGGGCAACCTGAAGATGTTATATTTGGGCTTCAGATCTAACCATAAAGCAGTACACTCCCAATGGACTCAGTCTCCTTCTGACCACACAAGAAACTGGGAATTCAAATGGTGGAGAATCAACTCCACAAAATATTCCTAAATGCTTAACATCCATCATATCCTCAAACGTACTAACAGCAAAACATAGAAGCCACTAGAAAGAGGTGAAGTGTTTAAAGGAAAAGCAAAGTCCAGGGAGCAGAGACAAAACTCAGGGAAGTTAGTTTACACAATTCTGAATCACAAAATACAATGGATGGTACATAAACAAGCTCACTTTTTCTCATTAAATATAAATACAGTAATTGCTTTCTACAAAGAATAACATTTTATCATAGGAGCACATTACTAGTAAGATCTGTAGCCCGAATCTTAAAAGTTCTTATTAATAAAATCAAACCTGAGGCCAGGTATGGGGTGACCGCTGGAAGATCAGAGAAGCAGAACAAGCCACAGCTACCTCACCTCGCCAGTTCCTCAGCTGATCCTGTTTCCTCAGACTGGAAGCCTCTGAGTCCGCATCCAGAATGAATATCAGCTGAACTGCTCCAAAGCCTGAAAGCTTAACCAGCTAAAAGCTTCTAGTTTCTGGTCTTTATGCTTTATATATCTTTCTGCTTTCTGCCATCACTCCCTGGGATTAAAGGCTCACTTCTTGGGATTAAAGGCGTGTGTCACCAAGCCTGGCTTTTTTCAATGTGGCCTTGAACTCACAGAGATCCAGACGGATTTCTGCCTCTGGAATGCTAGGATTAAAGGCGTGAGTGCCACCATTTTCTAGCCTCTGTATCTAGTGGCTGTTCTGTTCTTTGACCCCAGATAAGTTTATTAGGATGCACAATATTTTGGGGAACACAATACCATCACAAAGATCACACTAAGTACAATTTTTTTTAAATTAGAATATATACTTTAATATATTTCCTAGTGAGAATGCCTATATACAAATTCCACACTGAATCCAGGATCTCTTGGAATGATGTCTATGTACAGGGAAAAAGAGATGGTTCCTGTAGGTTCCTGAGGGTTCTGAGTTAAGAACATGTGTTATTAAGCTTAAGTGTTTGTATCCTAGTCTTCCTCCAGTGTTTTTCCAAATTTGGGGGAAATCTAAGTAACTAAGATATAATGGGTTTTTACTAATTGGTTTTCTTTACTCAATAATACATTTTAGAGCCATTTGTGTGCGTGTGTGTGTGTGTGTGTGTGTGTGTGTGTGTGTAGATGTGTCACTGGATATACATCCACCTAAAGCTACTGATAATTGACTTTAGAGTATTCTATAATATAAAGATTATTTAAATGTTTCACTTTTAGGGAGCATTTGAGTTACTTTTTTATTATATAAAGTGCTATAGAGAAATAATCTAGGGATTGTTGATATGGCTCAGTGGTAAAGCACTTGCCTAGCATATATGAGACCATGAATTCCACCCCAGCACTGCAAAACAAAACAAAGCCTACTTGTTTTAAAGTGAAAATATACATTTATTTTAAGTTGTGTTTGGTGTAATAACTGCAATTCCAGGGCTAAGGAACAAAAAAGGAAGACCATGGGAAACAAGGCAGGCTAGGCTAGCTTAACAGTGTCTTGATATAGTCTCTCAATATGTTTACTGGCCATTTGTTTTCATGTTTTGTGAATAGCTATTCACATCCTTTGTCCACTAATACACAGCATTGAGTTGTCATCCATTACTGATTTTGAAGGGTCTTGTAAACAAAGATTTTCTTCCCATATATTCAATGTCATTCTACCTTTAGGTTTATTTATGTTGTTTACTAGCACATTTTGTTATTTATAATGTTGAGGCTGGCCTTGAACTTGAGTCCCCCTTAATCAGCTTTCCTAATAATGGGATTATAAGGTTACACTATTATGCTCAGCATGTCAATGGTTACTAGGTAAAATACAGCAAACTAGTTCTTAGATGCCTAGTGGTGTTTATATTCTATGTAAGCTGATCTTCCTTTTCTAAGGTCAGACATACAAGTTTGCCATTATTACTTTTATTCTTTTTAACCTTAATTAATTCTATAGTCCTTTTGTTGCTATCAAAAGAAAGTAAAATTCCAGCTTTTTCTAAGCAGGTATTTAATCCTTTTTTTCTTAAAATGATCATAGTAAACAAAATTCACATTTATACAAGGATGTACTTATTGCTTGTCTGATATTACTCATGTGTGCACAGTATTATTCAGGTTTGCATGGGTATATGTGCATATCTGTGTGGAAGTCAGAGCACAATTCAGGGTGTCATTCCTCAAGTACTATTTTCATCCGTATTCTCTCTCTCTCTCTCTCTCTCTCTCTCTCTCTCTCTCTCTCTCTCTCTCTCTCTCTCTCTCTCTCGTTCTCTCTCCAGCCTCTTCCACTGGTCTGGAACTTTCCTCGTAGGTTTAACTAAGTGGCCAATAAGCCCAGAGATCCGCTTCCTTGGTGCTAGATTGCAATCGAGGACCACCCCCACTCCTCCATGCATTTTTACATGGGTTTGTGGACTTTGGACATGGAACTCAGATTGTTATACTTCAAGGCATGACTTTAAAGTCAGACTACCTCTCTAGGCCACCACTCAATTCTTATTATGATAGATTTGGTAGAACACATCTTTCCTCCACCACTATTCCATTTTGGTCAAATATTCTTATATACATTCATTTCCAGAACTTCAGAATCAGCAGGTTCTTCTTTCAGGGAAACACTGTGAAGAGTTTCAGTTTGATAAGACTGAAACGATACACTGATCTGGGACAGAAATAAACTTCCCATCCAGGAATAAAGTATTCTTATTATATATTCTCTGCAACAAAGCTTTCTTTTTAGTATTAGAATTGATAACTCCTTAATGTAGCTTTGCATATGTGAGTTGGACATTTCACCTAGGTCACTGTAACGAACGAATGAGCTATTATGAAGATTTCAAAGTGCTATACAAGGCAGAGTTGTCAAAATTCTCTTTCCAAAAAATGACAAACCCTAATTCTTCCAACCTGCCAATCTGACACAAATGAAGGAGCAGGCTGATCTGTCTCCAGGAGTCCTCAAGAAGATGAGTGCTGGTCTAGCTGGTAGCTCAAGAGGAAGTGGGTCAGTACACCACAAGACTTCATTTCTACTCTGAAGGTGGAATGAAAAAAAGAGAAAGTGGGGAGCTCCAGAAGCACAAAGCGAAGCCCAAGAGATGGACAGCAAAGAAACAGTCAGCCATACAATTGAAACAAAGACAGAAATATGACAGAAACCTAAATGATTTTGGGCTGATTTGTTCTCTGGGAACTCTGAAAAAACAAATGCCCATTGGGACAGATGAAATTCATTGTGAGAGACATGCAACAGAGAAACCAGTCCAGCCTAGCCAGACTTACCTATAACCTATAGAAATGGAGATAACAGTGTTGCCAGAAGCTACAGAATTTGCTGAGATTTCTTAGGAAGAAAGTATCTTAGGGCTGCTAAGATACTTAGCACCATGACCAAAAGCAACTTGGAGAGGAAAGGATTTGTCTCAGCTGACAAGTCTCAGGTCTCACTCCACCACCGAGGGAAGTCAGAGCAGAAGCTCAAAGCAGGAACCTGGAGGCAGGAACTGAGGCAGAAACCATGGTGGAAAGCTACTCACTGGCTTGTTCCCCATGGCTTTGCCTGCTTTCTTATAAAACTCAGGTTCACCTATCCAGGGGTGGCACCCCCTCACCTACCCCCACCCTCACAGCTGGGCCAGCACACATCAAGTATTAATGAAGAAAATGCTCTACATACATTCCAAATTGTCTATGGGCAATTTGGAAGAAGATATTGTCTGTATTCAGGTTCCTCTTCCCAGGTAACTCTAGCTGGTGTCAAGTTGGCAAAATATTAGCCAGCACCGCAAGAGAAAACTCATCCAGACAAGACGCAGAACAATTAATTATTGCCAGAATTAGGCATGTCCATGGCTTTTTGGATCACTGCTGGAAGAGGGATGGGGGGGGGGGATACGGCATGGGACATGACAGGACACATTCTCCCCTTCATTTGTGTTCTCCCTGCTGCTCCCTAATCAGGACTAACACATGAAAACCCAATCCCTGAAGTGCCTGTGAAGTTTTAAGGCTTTGCTAAAATGGAGGGACAGTTTCTTCTCAAAACATCTGACTATTACAGGTTCAGAGCAAACTGACACAGATATTCAGACACCACATGTCATGTACATAAGACAAAAAAAAATCTCAGCTTCACTAACTAAAAACCTGATAAAAACTTATCACAAATAATAATTTGATCAAGCCATCAAACTCAAAATCAATTTCACAAGAGGTCAGGATATATGATAAAGAAGCACTATTTCAATATTTTATCTATATACATGCAGTGACTATAATTTTTATAGGAAAACTCAATACTTTGGTAAAGTAGGAATTAACCAGCAATCTCAATCTCATTAGCATAAACTTCCCCACTATTGACCTTCTATCTTAAGGGAATAATAATTTATTCCATATGTTAAATTTCTAGATTTTTTTTCTTACTCTAAGCAACACTGAATTATTTTCTGATACATAGCTGAACTATGAAAAGAATTAAGTTAAAGTTGAAAAAACAACATACAATGATTAAATACTTATTAAAATTGTTAAAATATCAAGTCAACACATTTACTCCAGATGCTGATTGATTAGATGGAATAGGATCTCTGTTCCTTAACTGACTTTCTTGATTTTTTTCATACTTGTCCTCATTAGCATTAACTGTCAACTCCATGTAGCCTAGATCATAGGAAAGAGAAGTCTCAAATGAGTGATTGTCTTTATCAGGTTGGTCTGTGAGTATGACTGTGAGGGACTGTTTTGATTGTTAATTGATGTAGGATGGATGGCAGTACCATCTCCTGGGAAGGTGGGCTTGGGCTATACAAGGAAACCAGCTGTTCATGAGCCAGAGAATGTGCCAGCCAGAATGTCCTTGCAATCCAACAAGCAGTGTTCTTCCATGTTTCTTCTTCAAGTTCTTGAGTTGCTGTCCTGATGTCCTTCAATAATGGACTGTGATCTGGAAATGTAAATCAAATAAAGCTTTTCTTCCCCTAAGCTGCTTTTGGTTACAGCATTGATTTATTAAGCAAAAGGTATGACTTACCTAGTTGTCACGGTACCCCGAGGTGTGTCAAGAGTATGTTTCAATTAAACGGCCTTCACTAAGAAAGCCTAACCACCTAACATCTGTTTCCCACTTGCCTGTCAAAGTGCCTGGAAGCTCGCAGTAGAGAATTCTTTTACTAATGTTTTCCCCATTCATAAACACTGCTTTATAGATGAGGATTGCATGGAGAGCCAACTCCATATCTTGTCCTTCACTTGCATCCCAATATAAGTAGCTTTCCTTCAAAAACAATGGTAGATTTAAATGAAGGAAAAGATAAGTTTTGTATGTGTGAATAAGCTCCAGGAGTGAAGGAATAACATGGACTTCTTTACTACTACCAACCCCCCCAAACCGGTATATAGTTAAAGCCTGAGTACAGACTTGAAAAGAGAGAAAGCAGGCACACACTTGAAACACAACAAACAGCTTTAAGATTTCCTGGAAAAGAGATAACTCAAGCAGATGGCATATCAAAGCAAAAAGATACAGGAAAGACAATAGTGACGACAGAAGGAAAAATTTAGTTCTTGTGGTATTCTGGTCTTAGTCCATTTGGGCTAAAATATAAATTGGGTGTCTTAAAATTAACTGAAATTTATTTCTTAAGAGGTCTAAAGATGGGAAGTCCAAGATAATGCAAAAATGGTAACTGATAGGAACTCAATTTCTGGTTCATAGATGGTAACTTCATGCTGTGTCTCCACATGATGGAAAGGCTAGGGAGTTATCCCTTGGCATCCTTTTAAAAGAAAATGATGATCTCCATAAGGGTTCTCCCTTTGTGGACTAATCATTCCTCAGTACTTGGGAAGTCTCACTTCCTGATCCCAGGATTGGAGGAGATTTGCTTCTAAACCAGAGAAACATATGGATCACAGCAATAAAGAATTTGATTTCTTTATAGCCACTTAATAGCTCTACTCTTCTATAAAAATACATAGTAGAAATTAAAATTCTACTAGGACTGCTTCCAAGCAATTGTTATACAAAGATGAATCTCCATAAACCTGCAAGCTGGGCAGACAAATACTTACTTAGATGAAGTAACTTCTACACGAACAGAAGTAAGCCTTTCTGTTCTGGAGCAAAGAACAAATGACCAAATAGAAGTCACAAATTGTTGATGACTAATTTCAGGCTGGACTACTGACCAATTATATTTATACATGATTCATCTAAGAAACCTGTTCAGACACTACAAATGATCAGATGTTTTAAGTGACATCTATAGTAAATTATGAAGTAGAGTAAGTTAGAAAAGATCAATTAGTAGATACCGATTTACTGATTTGATTAGTGATTTACTGAAAGCACTGTTTGTACTGCCTATCTGCCAAGCATGACTTCACTTGATACCTGAAACAGAATGAGCTGGTGAAATAGCTGAAACAATAGGTCATTGCCCTTAAAAACCTGCTGACTGCCACTTACGCTTCTGTAAAATCTCTCTTGCTTGTTTGCCCCATCCCGTGGTTAGATCATAAAATGATAAGACAGAATGGACCAGCCACTGAGACCTTTCAGGAGTTTTCCTAGCTTTGGTTGACTGGTGACATCTCCTCCCTCTTCCACTCTCATTGCTGTTGAAGTGCTCATTCCAGAAAGATTCCCAAGCAGTTGTCCAGTGAGCACATGGAGTTCTGGTTTCAATGTCAAATTACTCAAATTTCAAAAGCCTTTCTAAGGCCAACAAGTAAATAATGATACAAATTACAGTACACTTTCCTGGTCACATTATGGAATTCTATCAGTTCAGCCCTTTGCCTACCTGGTGGCTCAAGGCAATATTTAAGAAACTAACTGAGGAGTTGGGGCATGGCTCCAGTTAAATATTGCTTGTCTCCAAATCATTAGGACCTGAGTTCAAATCGTTAGCACCCATGTAGAAAGCCAGGTGTTCTCAGCATCTGGACTGGAGCATTTTCCTTGTGCTCCTCTGCCTCAAGAGTAGATGTGTGCAAGCACAAGACCCTAGGAGCAGCCCATGGACAGCTTGCCTTCCTTTGCATGCCTTGCTGATGAGCAGGATGTCAGAGACCAATTACAGCCTGCTCTGCCCACTGCCTGCTGGTGTGTACAACAGGGTAAAGATGAGGAGGCCAAACAGCACACGGACCCAGGCAGCTCAGGGCAAAGTGCCCAAGAGAGAAGATCAAGGTGGTGGCATATCGGCCTTTCATAGCTGCCACACTACGGATAGCCTCAGGACAGTAATCTTGTATACCTCCTCCTTTATTTATTTATTTATTTTTCCCTCACTAATGTTCTTGATGTTGTAGTTTTTGTTCTTCTATGAGTATTAGGCTTATCAGACCTGATCAGTTTAAATATCTACATATGACTTTTAACACTCTTAAATATATTTTCTTATTTCTTTTTCTTTCGTATTTATATTACCAGGATCATAATAAACTGGATCTTAATATTTAAAGGGGATTTTTTTGTTTTTGTTTTTGTTTTTGTTTTTGGTTGCTTTTTTTGTTTTTAAGGAGTTTGGCTTCCTGTACAGTCTTGCTATTTAGACCTGTCTGTCTCAGGACTCATTGTGTAGAGGAGGCTAGCCTTGAACTTAGAGAGGTCTTTCTGTCTCTGCTGGAATTAGAGATGGGTACTACCACACTAGGTTAGAATAATCCTCTGTCCTTTTCCACTCTCAACATTTTAAAAATTTTCTTTTTTCTTAAAATAAATCAGTTGTTTATCTTGTTACTTCTCTTTATTTTTCTCCTCTTTACAAAAACAAACAATTTTTTCTTTTGGTGCTGGCATAACTTAGAGGTTAAGAACATTTGCTGTCCCTGCAGAACACATGGGTTCAGTCCCCAGCACCCACATGGTGGCTCCCAACTATCTGTAATTCTAGTTCTTGGAATGTAGCACCCTATTCAGGACTGAGGGCACAGGGCATGTTTGAGGTACACAAACATAGGTGTAGGCAAAATACGCATACACAATAAACAAACAAACAAGTAAATAAGCCTCTTAAAATCTCTGTCATTGCTTTATTTTCCTGTTTATTTCATCCTTAGCTGGATTTTTTTCTGTTTCTTCTTTTCATTTTTTCTTTTATTTATTTTCCATTTTCTCTATTTAATTCCTTTTTAATTCCAGCATATTCTGTAGTATTATTTTTCCCATGACTCTTCTTATGAATCAATGCTTTCTTACTTTACTCAGTATCTTTACTCCTTTGTCTTCTAATGTTATTGAATTATATGATGGTAATTGTTTCCAATTGTTTACTGCTATAATTCCATCACGGGTTTTTCTATAAGCTGTGATTGTTACTATAGTTAGTTTTCTTCCTTCTAAGTGGTGATGGGTATCAGCCTTGGTGCTTTGCAATAACTGAGTGGGTGTGGCTACAGGGTTCAAACGACTCTAGGTTCGAGAAAATACACTTCCTTCTTGCCATGATCTAATCCAGCTATATCCTGATGAATACAGGAAATTAAACCTTCTAGCCAACTACTTGGGCCCACATGCCTAAGTTCCAGTGCAGACACACAAGAAATTAGAAAACTAAGTAAGATGATTCCCCTCAAAATGAACAATTCCATAGGAACTGATCCTAATGATAGCAAAGGACTCCAAAGAATTATTATAAGAATGATCAATGATTTTAAACAAGACCGAAACACATGAACAAAACCAACAAGAAAACAAATAAATGTTGGGATGAAACAAGAAAGACAAGTCAGGTGGAAAAGAATACAAGGAAATGAGGTGCTGGGAAAACAATGGAAAAGTCGGCACAACAAAAGCTCAGTAAGTCATACAAAAATGTCCAGTTAAAAGACTTAGCCAACGAACTGTATTACTGGAAGACAGACAATTAGGGCTTGAACACATGTTTAAAAATTATGCTTACAAATCATGGGCACAGGAGAAAGAGGAGAGGTAAAAACTAAACCTGTGGGTTGAGACCCCTTGGGGGATTACATATAAGATATTTACATTAAAATTTGTAGCAGCAGCAAAATCACAGTTATAAAATAGGAATGACATAATTTTATGCTTGGGGGTCACCTCAACATAAGGAGCTGTTCTAAAGGTCACAGCATTAGGAAAGTTGAGAACCACTGAGCTAAAGGCATGAAAATCATATTCACAAAGTACAAAAGTCCTCAAATCTTGGAAGATAGAGACACAGAGAAGACTCTTGGGACCCTAATCAGACAGGACCAAAAAAATAATTTCTACTTGTTATTTTAGAGCTAAAAAAGCTAAAGTATACAGACAAGACAGAAAATGAAGGTCTGAGTGAGGCATCATGACAAATATGCAGACAAACAGAATAGAATACCAGCAGATTTCTCAAAAGAAGGAAGTAAATACGTGAAAACTAAAAGGACATGGGATAATAGTCTTGGAGCCCTGGACTGAAGTAACTGCCAAACCACTTTACTTTATCCACCAACACTACGCTTGGGGAGTCAAAGGATACATAAGTGCCTTCTATGATAAGTACAAACCAAAGGAACACGTGACCATTATGCCAGTCCAGCCGAAGATTATAAAGGAATCTGCAGTGGTTAATTTTGACTGTCAACTTGATGCTATTTAGACTTTCTGTGAAAACAAAGTGCTGAGCATGTCTGTGGAAAATTCTCTATATTAGGTTAACTGAGTTATGAAGACTCACTATAAATGTGTGTGGCACTATTCCATGGTCTCAGGTCTTGAACTGACAGAATAAAAAGAAGAAAGAGACCCAAGCAGCACCATTCATCTTGCTCTGCTTCTTGACTATGAATGCAATGTGACAGCCACACCAAGCACCGATGCTCATGATCTCCCCACCAATGTAGGCTACACCTTTGGACAGCAGCCAGAATAAGCCTTCTTTCCTTAAGATCCTTTTGTCCAATCAGCATGTAAGTAAGCAGTATAGTACAGACTCTTACAAACAGAAGGCAAGATAAACATCATATGAAAATGGGAGAGAATAACTCTTACTAAAGGAATGCAGAAACAAATGAGGATTAAGAAAGAAACACAAAAACAACAAAATGACAGAAATTAGTACATATCTTTCAGCCATAACAGTTAATGATAATGATCTTAACTCTTGAATTAAACGGCTCATATACTGGGACCTGATGAGATAGCTCAGTGCAAAGTGTCTGCTGACAACCACGAGTGCCTGAGAAGAAATCCCAGACACATGTTAAAAATAAGAAGGGAAACAGTCAGATCACCAGAGGATTGATGGGGGCAATGAGGTGGGTTAAACATAATGAGATTATACTATGCACATGTGGTAGATGGAAGGTAACTGGTTCCCAGAATCTCACAGGGTGTGGCACTATTAGGAGGTGTGACTTTGCTGGAGTGAGTATGGCCTTGTTAGAGGGAAGTGTGTCACTGTGGGGGCATGATTTGCAGTTTGCTATGCTCAGGATACCACCCAGTGTCTCAGTCGACTTCCTATTGCCTGCAAGATGTAGTACTCTCAGCTACAGCTACAGTACCACGTCTGCACACAGCCATGCTCCCAGCCATGATGATAATGGACGTTCGAACCTCTGAACTGTAAGCGAGCTACTCAAATTAAATGTTTTCCTTGTAAGAGTTGCCGTGGTCATGGTGTCTTTTACAGCAATCGAAACTCTAAGACAATACATATATGAAATGTCATAGTGATAAAACTATTGTTTTTTTTTCAGTTTAGCATATGCTAATAAAAACCAAAAAAGTAAACTGTAAACTGATACTTCTCCACTATCTATAAAATACACGTATTGAATCAATTGCAAAGCTGAGATGCAATGTTTTATTTTTCATGTCCAGATAAGTAACTCATTCTGGTGAGTGTTTTTATGTGTATTTCTGGTGTATGTGTGTGTATGTGTACACATGTGAGAAATAAGAAAAGTGAAATGAAAATTTAAGTTTCAAAAAACGTCATTTATTAATAATTGTGAGATAAATACTGAGACACAATGACTGAATATATAATTCAAAGAAGAACTATTTTAATATAGAATAAATATTTTTTAACTAGACAAAAATTGTTGAATTATTTTGCTCTACTTAAGAGATAATCTTATCAGAATTAGTCACTCAGCTTATTTGCAACTGTGTATGCATGTGACTGAAATGTGATTTTAGTAGTTGCTATCAGGACAATACTTTGTAACAGCTTTCACAGATTTGATTTTTTAAAAAGTCAGATAGTTCTGTTTTTCACAGTAGCAAAAGCAACCCTCCCACTGCCAATGGAGTTAATAAGATAAAGCAAATGAATTTAGAGACATAAAATAATTCAATTTCATTAACAGCATATTCAATTCCTACTGTTTAATTTTAATACTTTATTTATATTAGAGCAAAGTACTGAGGATTAAATCAGTGTTTCCATTTACATAGCTCTAAAATACATTATAACTTGAGTAATTGATACAGATATGCTATGACTTTTAGAATAATTTCAGTGATTTATAGATTCTCAAATCATTTAAATTTCAATTCAGTGAAGTAATGATAAATTATTAACCAAGTATGATGTTTTACTTATGGCTAGTAATTTAAATTATGTAACACATCTCTTTAATTAATGTATAATCTTGAGAATGTAGTTAAAGAAAATAGACCACCAACTTAAGAAGTAGTAGCATGAATTAGTAAGTGATGGGAAATAGTTGAGCTAAGGAAGCCTGAAGTAACTGGTTAGCAGAGGACAGGGGAGGGGGAGGAAGTGTCAGCAGGAGAGCGAGACTGTCAAAACTCTCTGCCTTGATGAAAGCATCTAAGATAAACTTGATTAAAAAATAAAAAACTATATTTCAGCACCAAAATAATATTCAGTTTGCAGTTTCAACACTTCCGACACTGCTGTCAAAGATGATTTTCAAGTGGCATCACTGGGGTCGTTAAGCTACAGTAGAGAGACTAATGGCAGCCACTCTTAATAACCGCACGGAGTAAACATTGTGTGTGCTGTTTATACCCTCACCTGGGCCCACATCCCGATGTCCAGTTCACAAGCAGCACCCACTTGGCTCCCTAGCACTCCAATTCACTGCCTGCATTACAGCCCACAAAGTCAGAATACTATGCACATCTGTTAATATCCCTCTGGCAATGACTGATAGCAGTCATAATATGAATGTCCCAGGAGTCTTCTCACCTCAAATAAATTCAATAAAGTATCTTAGGTATCTTCCTCCAGTTACCTTGGCTTAACATTTTATTATGGATGTTTTTAAAATGTTCTGGATATACTGATGCTCATTCCTAGGGTCTGTATTTGGATTTGGTGCAAAAAATTCAAGGTTCCTATTTTTTATTTGACACTTATCTTGATCAAATAATCCTTTATATTGCAGGTGTTCTCATTTACTATATTAGTTTGGCTGAGGGGATTGTTCAAAATGCATTGAGATTGATAGAGCTAGAATTAATCCTTGACATAAAATATATCATGCTCTTTGCCACAGGGCTGCCATGTTTAGCCCTTCTCTGTCATTGGGTTTATCCTGCTTAACAGTTTATCTTGTTATTCATCTGATTACTTTATCTTTTGGAGTATAGCTTAAGAGCTCCAGTTCTGAAGCCAGATGACTTGAATTTAACTCTTGGCTTTAAAAAACCATGGCTGAAGTGAGGCTTATTAACTATCAAACTCAGGATTCAGCACTGAGCTACTAGGCAGAAATGACAAGGTGATACTGATTTGCCCTAAATGTATGTTTTGAATAAAATGAAAAGGTATACACATTTCTAAAATTATTCTTGGGTAAAAGGGACGGCAAAATAATTATTTTTCATGGATAAAAAGATATGCAAATGTTCTAAGAAACCAACCTTTTTGTATTTTTTGTTATATATATATATATATATATATATATATATATATATATATATATATATATATATATATAAATTTTGCTTGAATAATTTTGCTGAACAATTCATCTGACTACCAAAAAGAAACGATTCAGGAAAGAAGATGGTTCCCAAACTATGTGTCCTAAATCCTTATGTAGTCTCACTAGGAGCTGCTATCCAGAGAAAGAGGAATCTACCAGATGGAGCCTGTCATGTCCCTCCACTCCTCCAACAAAAGATTTTATCAGAATCATCCCAATGTTTTAATCATTTAGTTTATTCCTTTACTACATAACTACATATTGAGGAACTTACTACTACCTGACAAGAATTTACTGGTTCCATAAAACAAGTATTTGCTAAATGGATAATACAGATGTGTCCCAATCTTCAAAGAACTGACTGTCAACCCCACAGATTTACTTTATAATAATATCTTCAGAGCACACTTTTCAAACACAGAAAAAGCTATCATGGGCAAGTGACTATTACCCAAAGTAAGTGATTTCAGTTTCTGGAGCCCCAGTTTGGCTAGTAAAAGGGGGTTAAAGCCATCGACTCTGCACAGTGGTTTCAAGTTTAGAAATGGAGCATGTATTCAGCAGAAGGAAGGAGCACCTGCTGGATGTTCATTAGATGGCAGCTTTTGTTGTGGTAGTTGTGGAATGGGGGATGTTTTTATCTCTGAATTAAGGACCCCTAGCACCCCAAATAGAAAATGGGTGTCACCAGTAAGCTTTACTACAGTACTTATCACCATCATCCATTAGGCATGATCAAAAAACAAAGAGTATATGCCTCACTCTCCCAACATCTGGTATAGGAAAAATAGAAGATGTGATCCAACACCCATCAAAGGCTGTTACCTCCCTAATGTCTCCCCTCTTGGACATCACTGATCCCACCCTCTGTCCTCATGTTCACTCCATCTCTTTTTCAGACCTTAACTTCTGCATATTAGCTACTGAATAAAACTCTGCTTGTCTGCTTTGGAAAATGCCAGTTGTGTGTCCTCCTGGGTCAACCTCATGACCACCATTCATGGCCTCACCATTGGACCACTAATTAGACTCTTTCACTGCTCATTAACTGCTCTGAGCCAAATATCACTACCACCCCTTATCTCTCCTTATTTCTCTCTCTGGTATCACAGGCTGCTTCAACTCCTTTGGTTTACACTTCATGGGCACACTGGATTCCTCAGGCTGCAATAATACCTTGACCCTGAGCACTACCACCCAGCCACTATATCCAAATGTTCACAACACCTCAATCCTCTGTGGCACTCAAGTTCACCTCTGCCTACCCACTGGGTGGTCCAGAACTTGTGCCCTAGTGTTCATTTTCTAAAAATTAGGGATGGTACCTGGAGAAGAATGCTTGCCAGTTCCCATCACTACAGAGTTTGTAGTGGCACACCATGATAAATGATGGTTCAGGTCCTACCCCTTCTTGCAGTCCTGGGTATAATCGGTGGTATAGCTCCTGGAACAGCAGGACTAACTACTTCCCCAAATATACTATCAGTTTGCCTCTCAGCTCATCCAGAACCTCCAAAGAGTGGCTCAGACTATCCCCACCCTCCAGGGCCAAATAGACTTGCTGGCCATTGAAATGCTATAAAATCTGCAAGGATTAGATCTACTAACAGCAGAGAAGCGCGGCTTCTGCCTTTCCTCAAGAGGAATGTTGTTTCTATGTCAACCAATTGCATATAGTAAAAAACAAGATCTGAGAACTCCAGACAGATCTTTAAAAATGCAAGGAGCAGCTTGATGTCTCTGGCTGCTGGATCCTTGATGGTACAATTCGGAATGGGACTCTGCCTTTCTTAACTCATTTTCTTCTCCTTATCCTAATACTATTAATTGCACCCTGTTTTATAAGCTTCTCACCTATAGTTTCTTTTTTAAAAATAAAAATAAATAACAACAGAAACCCCTTTTTCTAGCCCACCTAAAATCTTTGCAAATCCTAGCTTAAAATTCATTCCCTCTGGGCAAATGTCCTTGATAAGCTCTAATATGACAGGTACTTAGAAACTATTTTTGCTTAAAAGGCATTGATTCTTCACTTGAACCCACAAGATAACAAAAAGCAGGATGAAAGCCTGGTATGTCTGCCCTAATTTCCTGTCTTCCTGTCTGTCACCTTGAATAAGATCCCTGCTTGATTCTTAATTCTGCATAAACAGTTAACTATTCAAGGTTTGTGTGTGTCACTGCACCTCCCATATCGTTCTTCAAGGCTGTAAGCACAGGGCTTTGGTTTTGTCCTAAACCTGCTTTACCTTGTATTTAAGAAACAGCAAAGCCTGGACCCCCAAATCAGCTCAAGCGCCTATGATGGTGTGGCTACCCCTTATAGATGATCCCATTATAGGAACCAGATTAGTCCCCTAAAGTAATAGGGACTTCCTCAGATTATCCCATAGAATAAAGTCAACTACACCTTAACCAGGGCTGGTTAATTACTCACAATTCTTGTGCCCTTGCCCTAATTATTTCTTTATTTAAACCTAAAGCTAATTTCAATACACTAAGTATGAACATAGGGTCACTGGATCCCATTATTTGTTCATTTTCCCAATGTGCTGACTCACTCTTCTCTATTTCTTTTTACCATCACACACCTCATTAACAGGCATATTAGCATAGGTGATCCAGACTAGCCTGTACACATACATATGTATGTATATATGTATTTCTTGAACTCACTTTAAGCATCTCAACATCAGGACCCCTCTAGAAAGTACAATAAAGAGATGACATTCTGGCTGATTTGGGGAGAAAAAGATATTTATGTGCCTTTCTCCAAAGAAAATGTCAGAGTTAGAGGACTACAGCTGCAAAGGTACCTGGGAAATTTGAAAGGGAGAGGAAAAAAAAAAAAAACCTTTGTGACTCTTACTTACTTCTGATGGTTTAAGATCATCATCAGTGTCTGCAATATTTGTGGAAATCTAAGATCCAGGAGTAGAATAAAGACTGAAATTCTGTCTTTTGTCATGGTTCTAGCATGAAAAGAACCTGATGTGGCTGTTGGTGCATGCCTTTAATCCCAGCACTCTGGAGGCAGAGCCAGGCAGATCTCTGTTAGTTCGAGGCTAGCCTGGTCTACAGAATGAGTTCCAGAATAGGTACCAAAACTACACAGAGAAAACCTGTCACAGAAAACTAGAAAAAGAAAAGAACCTGATGTGGCTAAGATACATTCCCTCTCCTAGAAGTCTAATGCTGTCAGGCCTAGGATTAGAAGATCTCCTAGAGGCGGACATAAAACAACCGCTGTGAGGAACAAGCTATGAAAAATACTCTTAAACAAGTCTTCTAATTAGATGACAAGTAGCACAAAAATAATCTAAGGGCAAAGAGTCCACATCTCTTCATAATTCTACAAATACCTAGTAGTCCAAGCAGTATTTTTGTAAAGACAAGCTGGGTATTATAAAAGTTATCATTCTAAACAAGTTATACTAAAAAGTTGTATAATAGAATTAACTCTCTTTAACATAAATACTTTGATTTCAATATCCAGCAATATCCACCAGGGTCACACACACACACACACACACAAAAGCTACAAAAGCTAAAAGCATTCAAAAGCATTCTAATATAGTTTGCAAACTCAGAAAACATGACATTTTCAAACTTTAGATCATATTAGAACAACAGGAATTTTTTTTACAGTACTATTATTGTTGGTTATGGATGGTTGTGTCCCTATCCCACAGGGACAACCTCAGGGAACTTCAAACAAGAAATTCTTCTAGTAGGCCAGGAGAGAATGAGAACAGGAACAAAGAAAAAGGAAGGGAAAGAAAAAAAACTACAAAGGAGAAATAAAATCCTTCCAAATAGCCCAGTAGGAAGATATAACAAGTGTTTCCAAGTAAATCTAACACTAGCCAACTATGTGAAATAAAACAGTGTTGACAAAAAGAAAATGAGAATTCTCACCTTCTCTGCTAAGCACAAGCAAAAGGAAGGCATCACCTGCCTTGAACACCCCAGAGAAAAGCACTTGAGGAACAGAAAAATATGCCTGCTGGAAGGAGCCACACAGAAGAGCTCAAGGGTTTCTAAAAAATGGTCCAAGTGTACAAAAGACTATTTTTTTCTGTGGACAAGAATGAAGTGTGTGTGTGTGTGTGTGTGTGTGTGTGTGTGTGTGTGTGTTTTAACTGTTATGATGTCTGGTAATGTTGACTTTCTACTTCTGGTAGCAGTCTCCTTTTGAGTGGGATAGATGTGACAAAATTTTGTTCTGTCCTACTGCTTGGCCTTGAATTTGCTATGTACTATAGGCTGGCCTTTTACCTACTCAGACTTCCAAGTGCTGAGAGTATAGTCATGTACCACCATCTCTTGTTTTGTTAAATGTATACACACACACACAAAGCAATTCTATTTAAGAAGCAGTAAAATTCTATCAACTCCATGCAGTCAAGTCAAAGATGAACCCTAACTTTGGTGAAATGTTTAAAGGTTTATTTATTTGTTCGTTTGTTTATTTTTGGTTTAATACCTACACTTAGGAAAACTAATCATCTGCGATCCCATATTGGGCTTGAGGATTAGAAAAAGAAAGCTAAAGATTAAGTGTAATAAAACCAATTTGTCTTCTGCTACTCAAGTGCCAACACTTAACCAAGCATTCATTTAAGCCCTATGCAGAAGGCTGGATGAGGTTTTGGTAGACACACAGCTAGCCAAAAGGGAAAAACAAAGTTAGTAAACATGGGAAGACTCTAAAGTATCTTTCAGTGGGATGATCTCAATTTGAAGACAACAAGAACCACTAATGCATTCAAATGCTTCCTGTGCCCTCATTTTCCTTGTTTGGTCTTATGTGTAAGTTTTGTTTTTTGTTTTTTGGTTGTTTTTTTTTTTGAGACAGGATTTGATAAGAAAGCCTAAGCTAGCCTGGAACTCACTGTGCAACCCAGACGTGCCTCAGACAAATAATCTTCCCACATCAATTCCTTGAGGTGGAATCACACCTGGCTCCACACATTTTAAGTATGGAAAAACACCCAAAGGTTATTTACATTTGAACAAATACTTTAACATGAATGCTATACAAATCAAAACAACTTTGAGATTTTTGTATTACCCCAATCAGAATAGCAAAGATCAACAAAACAAGTGACAACAATGCCAGAGGGGACACTGGGCAAAGGGACCTCCTTCACTGTTCCCTCATTCACCGTGGACAGGCCTGCAAAATGGTGCAGTCACTATGGAAATCGTGTGGAGAATTCACAAAAAGCTAAAAATAAAACTACCATACGACCCACTTCTAACACTCCTTGGCAAACACCCAATGAACTCAACAGTCTACTCCAGGGATACTTGTTCAGCCACATTCATTGCTTCGCTAATGACAATGGTTAGGAAATGGAAACAATGCACATGTCCTTTAACTAACAAATGGATAATGAAAAATGGCACATATACACTATGGAATACCATTCAGACATACAGAAAACTAAAATCATGAATTTTACAGATAAATGGATGGAACTAGAAAAGGTCATATGGAGTGAGGTAATCCAGACCCAGAAAGACAAATGTGCCGTGCTCTTTCTCATCACAAGCTCCTAGTTACAGATCCTCAGCTGTGGGGACATATACTGGAGTAACTGCCAAAACCAGGAAAGTAAAAAGGGACCATTACCAGAGTAAGGGAGTTAGGAAATGATGGAGAAAGGAATAACAAAATATAAGTGATTCAAACAGGGAAATGGGGAAAAATGGGTATCTAATTATGAAGGGGAAGAAAATACAGAAGAAAAAGGTTAAATAACAGTAAGGGTAAAATAACAGTAAGGATGTCTCAATATTTATAAGGAAACATACTACAATTTACAACAACAACAACAAAAACAACTACAACCCTATATTTCTGTATATAAATATACATAAATACTTTAAATGAAATTTTTTCATCTGGACTGGCAATGTTCACCCTAAGAGCCAAAGACCATCTAACAAAAACCCAAACATCAAGCATTTTTGACCAACCCTATTTTGAGTTGTTGGTAGAGTTGTTCAAGAGATTCCACAAACACTACAGCTACTGTTTTTATTGCTTTTGACCTTGGTTGTACCCCTAGTGGTAGAAGTAACCTCTATTGCTGAAGATACCACACACTTCAAACATAGGTCTCAGAGACCCTGAGCTGGAACTGATCTGAAAGCTCCATCTCTGAAAACTAGCTTTCATGTTACCAGATGGCATCATGCAGCTTCCAAAGGAAGAAAGCAACTAATACTCCTACCTAGCTATGATGCCTATGGACCACAATAATTACCAGCATGGTCTGATAGCACAAAAGGTACAAGAGTGCCTTGTAAAGGTACAGATACTTGGGCAATAACCAAAATCTCTCTAATTGAACTTAACGCCCAATCAAAAGAGGGAAATCATGATTAGCCAACTACCCAAGGACAGTGAAGTCATGGATCTTGGAGGAGAAGCTACAACCACCACTTTATTAAGCAGCATAATCCCTAACTACATTCCAAATATTTGTCTTTGTACACACAAATAAGTATAGTTACCCTTCATAAAGGAAACTTCTCTTTGCAACAGTTAGAGATCATTATAGAAAACAACAGTTAGAGACCATTATAGAAAAACAACAGTTAGAGACCATTATAGAAAACCACAACTAATCAAAATGCAGAATTGCGGAGCCCAGTACCAATGGATACATCTACAAAACAATCCATCGAACCTAAAGATCAGGGAACATTGCAGAAGAGGGGGTGGAAAAAATTGTTAGAGCCAGAGGATATGGGAGTCTGCTGTGAGGCTGTGTCTCCTAGTAATGTCAGAAGGTATACCTAATAAAGTCTCACAAGCAAGACCGCCCAATCTTAAGGACAATAGATATGTCAAAGTGGAGAGATCAAAGATTAAAAGGCCTCAACTCTACACAAAGAATTACAAGCAACTATGAAATGGTGAGAGTGGAAAAAATAGTCTTCCCCAGGGAAGAATATATCAACTAGTTATCCAATAAAAAATGGTCAGCAATGAAAACATACATACAAATAGCATTATATAGACTGAGTTGTATTTATGTATTTCAGATTATATATGTACATCAATATAAATACCTACATGTAACAATAATTAGTCAAAAAAGAGGGCATGGATTTGAAAGAAATCAAAAAGGAGTACATAGAAGGGTTTGGAGGAAAGAAAAGGAAGGGGAAAATAATATAAATATAATCTCAAAAACAAAATAATTTTTTTTAAAAAGCAGAAACTCTGTAGTATCTTTTAAATTTTAGTTATTAATTTGGCTTTTAGAAATAGCCTATACTTCATAGCTTAGGTTGGCCTCAAACTGGTTCTCATGCCTCAGCCAACCCAGTTCTGATTATAGGCATATATTATCACACACTACTTTAAAACAGATTATCTTGAAATAAATTTTATGAAAAGATTAATACCTCAGAGAGAGAGGAAACAAGAACCACAAAATAAAATGTAATGTTACAAGAGTAAATATAAATAAATTTCAATAAAATGTGGTATATTAGAAATTATTAACAAGTTAAAATGAAAAAGATGAAAGTCAGTCAAGAAAGTGTGTCAGAACAAAACAAGAAAACAAAGGGAAGACAGTAATTAATAAAAACCCGGAAGATTTCCAAAACCAAGGACCCAGATATTGAGAGGAGAAAGGACCACCCAGGTTCTAGAACAATGTATCAATATCGACCCACTTCACTATAAGGCTTCAGGAAATTGGATTTTATTCATTCTGCAAGTTTTCAGAGATAAAAACATCTCCTAGGCCCCATACAGAGGCTCAGATGTCAGAAAAGTGTTTTTCTTGTACATATCAACCTATATTTTAAAGATTTCTTTAACTTTTAATTATGTGTATGTGAGGGAAGAGATATACTCTACAGTCTTGGTGCCCATGGTGGCAGAGGTACTTGATCCCTTTGGTGACAGGCTTAAAGTTAGTTAACAGCACTTAATGTAGGTGTTGGGAATTGAACTTGGGTCTTACAAAAGAAGTATGAGCTCTTAACTACTGAGCCATCTTTCCAGACTGCTTTAATCTTTATTTTTTTTTTAGAATATATCAGTCTCGCCGGGCGGTGGTGGCGCACGCCTTTAATCCCAGCACTCGGGAGGCAGAGCCAGGCGGATCTCTGTGAGTTCGAGGCCAACCTGGGCTACCAAGTGAGTTCCAGGAAAGGCGCAAAGCTACAGAGAAACCCTGTCTCGAAAAACCAAAAAAAAAAAAAAAAATAGAATATATCAGTCTCACAAACTAGAAAAAATACATGCTGTGGATATCCTTCTGTATAAATAAAACACTGATTGGCCAGTGGCCAGGCAGGAAGTATAGGCGGGACAAGGAGAGAGGAGAATTCTGGGAAGTGGAAGGCTGAGGGAGACACTGCCAGCCACCACCATGACAAGCAGCATGTGAAGATGCCCATAAGCCACGAGCCACGTGGCAAGGTATAGACTTATAGAAATGGATTAATTTAAGATATAAGAACAGTTAGCAAGAAGCCTGCCACGGCCATACAGTTTGTAAGCAATATAAGTCTCTGTGTTTACTTGGTTGGGTCTGAGCGGCTGTGGGACTGGTGGGTGACAGAGATTTGTCCTGACTGTGGGCCAGGCAGAAAAACTCTAGTTACAAATACATCAGTAAGTTTATACAAAGTGTATGAGTTTTACAGGAAAGGAAGGTGTAGTCTTTGTTTACATTGCTGTTAGCAGCATTTCTACATGACAGTATAAACAATGGATATTGCTCTACCACATTAAAATGCAAATAGTAGGCAGTATATTTGAAATAAAAGTTTTGTAGACCAGAGACAGGAGTTATGCTAATATACCAGAAGAAGACTGCAGACATACATTGTTGGTAAAGTACTAAGGCCTGGGTTCTACCATCAGTACTGTAAAAACAAAGAAAATACATACTAAAATATTAGTAGCATGAAGAATAGGAAGTGTGTGTGGGGAGAGAGAGAGAGAGAAATCATATATCATGTACCCAAATGAAGCATGTTATAATAATGCTACACTCAAAAAAATTCAAGACATAGCAAAGTAGTAAGAATAAGCTATTTTTAAATCCATGAAAGTATATAAAAATAATAAATTGTAAGAGACAAATCTCCCTTTGAGGGATGGTCCATGCAAAAAGAGGGAGGCTAAGTTCTGCTCCATTTATTTCAGTAACAAACTCACTGAATTATCTGGCTCTTTTCCCCCATTACATACATTCTTTATAAACTGTAGTAAGCTTTGGACAATAGACAAGTTTAATAAAAGGAAAAGCTTTCTCTGAAAACATAAAACAAAGGAAAGATGACAGGAAGAGAGCAAGAACAAGGGCAGAGGGTCAGAAACAGACTGCAGGCCGGGCGGTGGTGGCGCACGCCTTTAATCCCAGCACTCGGGAGGCAGAGCCAGGCGGATCTCTGTGAGTTCGAGGCCAGCCTGGGCTACCAAGTGAGTTCCAGGAAAGGCGCAAAGCTACACAGAGAAACCCTGTCTCGAAAAAAACAAAAAAACAAAAAAAAACAACAAAAAAAAAGAAAACAGAAACAGACTGCAGACCTGCCACCATCTCAAGAGGGTATGTTCTGGGACTAGGAACCTCTGGCACATTCTATACTCATTCGAAGTGCCATTTTTCCATGGGTAGGATCAAAACTGAACCAGAGAGCTCACCTGTTCAGCAAGTGCTTAATATTAACAGATTGGTGTTAACTCTTTAAAGATAGAAATGCAGAACAGTGCCTCAATTGGTCTTTACTTACTCTTTGCAGCAAGCCCTACTTCTCTGAAGAGTGTTAAATTGTGAAGCTGGTAATGATGTCAGTAATCCCAGTGGCTTTTATGGCACTATTGGTAGAAGTTCCTGTGGTGATATATTGTGTCCTCCAATATATTGTGCATCCTAATAAACTTATCTAGGGTCAGAGGACAGAACAGCCACTAGATAGACATAGAGGCCAGAAAATGGTGGCACACACGCCTTTAATCCTAGCATTCTGGAGGCAGAGGTCCATCTGGATCTATAAGTTCAAAGCCACACTGGAAACAGCCAGGCATGGTGACTTGTGCCTTTAATCCCAGGAAGTGATAGCAGAAAGCAGAAAGGTATATAAAGCGTGAAAACCAGGAACTAGAGCTGGTTAACCTTTTAGGCTTTTCAGCAGCAGTTCAGCTGAGAGCAATTTGGATGAGGACACAGAGGCTTCCAGTTTGAGGATACAGGATCAGCTGAGAAGTTGGCCAGGTGAGGTCAGCTGTGGTTTGTGTTCTGTCTCTCTGATTTTCCAGTATTCACCCCAATACCTGGCTCCCAGGTTTGATTTTATTAATAAGACCTTTTAATATTCATTCTATAAGTTCCTTTTTAGTAGTAGTGAAAAAAAGAAAGAGAGGGGAAGGGAGGAAGGGAGAGACATAGGAAGGGAGGGATGGATGGATGGATGGATGGAGAAATGAATAAATTACAAAGAAATGTAAACATAACTAGTATATTGAAATATGCAAGTTCTTGCCACTATTTGAAAAAAGTGACATGCCAGTGAGCTCACAATCCACATACAGAACTGTTAACTGGCATGAACAGCAATACTTTGTCAGTATCATTCCAAAACAAGCCAAATTCCCTGAGCAACAAAATGAATAAGACCTGTACTAAGCATCTGGTGATTAATTCTTTTGCAGTTCTTTAAATGGGATGAGTCAGATCTCCAGACCTTTAAGATAATTTTATTTTCATTAAATAGTAGTTAACAGCCAACTAGTGCCACAGTAATTCCTGAAACACCACAAAGGCAAAATCCTTGCCTATAAAGTATATTATGCTTCTCAATATTAAATACAACTCTCAACCTATGTAAAAAAAAAAATACCATTGGTGACATTTCCATATAAAAGAGATTAGAAGTTCTAGTAAGCAGTGGGAAGAAAAGAGGAGAAAACAGGTGGACAGGTCAGGAAAGTCACCTCCCTTTAAGAGCTAGGAGAAGCTCTTAGAAGAGGAACATGGTCTACAGTCCAGCAAGGAAGGGACCTGGCACACCTGGGAAATATCCAAGAAATACTTGCTGAGCTAACCTAGAAGGGAACTATGCCTATCTCCACCCTCCAGGAGGCAAGAAAGTAAATTGCTAGTCCTCCTTGAAGTAAGCTCTGTTAGACAACATAACGAGCACCAGCGCTCGGGAAGCAACAGGTCCTTACCTGCTGCTGGACTGGCACTTGCTGTACCACCTGTGTAGGCACTGCTGCTTGGCTAGCCACAGACGTCTGTAGAGTCACTGTCGACCCTGTGTCTGAACCCGTCTCTGAAGTCTGCATGATGGTCTCTGGAACAGAGGAGAACAGTTTACACTGCTGGCCTTGCAGCATAAGCTTCATTGCTTGTGTTCCTCATAGCAATAACTGAGACTTCCGAACATCACACCACGGACTCCAATGCACTGTCACAGTAACTCACGCATGCTATTAGTCATTCTGATCAGTGTTTAACTAAATAAAGAGTAATAATATAATATTAATAAAATTAATAATGTTTACTTTTGTAAAAATCCTTATTAGTACCTCCTGATCTTCAATGAAATAGGCAGAACTTCACTGAAAGTTATTGTCCTTGGACCCAACTGTTATAAAGTATTTCAATCCTTTAATGAACTATGATCTAAAATATTCAAGATATTCAAATCTCAGAACACAATCTAAAATAGATGACAATGTAATGTACCATACTTTCTAGACACTTTTCGAGGCTATTAGGATGACGATAAAGCAGCAGAATATAGAATAAACCATTTCTAAATTTAAAAGTTATTATTCTAACATTATATATACTGATATACTCTAAATTCAGACACAGGATCATGATTTCTAATTTTCTTAGGTTTCTGTAGTGATATCTTCTTTTGCTTACAAATTCAATAAAAAATAAATGTGAATTTTCTGGTATGTGGCTAAAGGTAGGAGACACCATTTGATAGCCTATGAAAAGTAATACACTGCAGTTTAAACTAGTAGATAGCACAGCTGGTATTCATGTTCCTTAAGAAAATTAAATTCTCAAGTATTCAGTTCTTTGGAGGAGAAAATTAATTCTACTCAAAATCTTTGTCACAGTATGACCAATCTAATTCTTTTCCACAACTATCATCTTGTTCAGGTTTAGAAATGGACCTTGAAAAACAACAAATCTGTTCTTATTTTAGAAAGCAAAATCTATAGCCCAGAGAGTCTAACAATCTGGCAAGAGAAAAGCTGGGGCTGTGCTTTTCATTTTGACCGGCGTGATTTTCTCTGCAGTTTTATAGTGGCATTTCTATAGGTGATCTGTGAATTTTCTTATTGCTTTCTTGGTCAAAGTCCTAAAGCTACACAAATCTCATCAGATACAAAAGTCTAGAAGTAACAACTGCCACCGGTTGTTCAAGAGATGTAAAGGGCCCTTCTGAGTGTTTTTCATAAATATATTTATTCATGAATAGATTAATCCATGAAACAACCTGGCTTTCACTTTTAATTGTAGGACCTTGGTTATACTGAAGAAGGAAGAGAGGGGTGAAAGGTAAAGACTTCAGCTAAGGCATCATTTACATAGATAGGCTAACATAGATAGGATTTTCTGGATATGTGGGAGACCAACTTGTAGAAAACTGGTTTTTTGATTTTTCAAAAGAAGCTGAAAAAATCAAGATTTTATGTGAAATATTACAAATTGTGGCTCTTTTAAATGTAACAATCGTGTTAAATTGGGACTAGCATTATAACCATGGAGATGCCTAAGACTAAATGAGAATGATATCATTTACTATACAAAATTCTTGTTTGATTAGGGTGATGGAAGACACTGATGCTCCAAATTTTGGGAGCCAAAGCTAGGCTACAGTGCAGTAAAAGAGTGCTTAATTATCCCTAGGTTAGATTCCAGCACTGGCCATCCCCTTCAAAATTACCTTTTTTCTTAAAAGAGAAGAATACATAAATTAGGAGCCATATCTCTTCCTTTTATTTTTTCCTTCTATGACAAATAGGGAGAAAAACAGCAATCCAAAAATGAAAGGAAAAACCTTTCAGCTCCTTTGATTTATTAAGTATACACAGAGTATTGATTACATTTTGTGCTATAACAAAGGAGCTAAATATGTATGTAAGGCTTGTGGAAGGAACAAGAAATGGACCATACTGGATAGCATCTACTGTGCGGGTTTTCAGTCTCACAGCTCCAGGGTAACCAGTAGACCTTTGTTAGATGTACAGATACAGAAGTCATGTGTAGCCAAGTAGTGCTCCTCCTTACTCCACTCCATCAATAGAGTGTGGGTTCCCAAAGTGAAGTCTCCTGCACTAACACTCCCTCTGTTTAGCACAGAGCTAGCTGGAAGCTTTGCCAAGACTAGCTATGTGCCAATAATTTGCATTAACAAATAAAACTATAATGTTCTTCATTTTATAGGTGAGTAGTTTGAGGCTTGGAGATGTCAAATCACTCACCACTTACACACTACCACACATACAGGAAACAGAAAAGAATGGTTTGATGTCAAAATAAAGTTCATACTCTCAACTTCGCAGGATACATTGAAAGCTCTGAGTTTAAAAATACACAGTGCACAGGTAAATATAATGAAAATAACATAAAGTGGTAAAATTTTAGAATGAGGAAACCATAAAGGAAGCAAAATATGTAAACTATTCATAAGAGTAAACTAAACAAGTGTGGAGAAATGATTGTTTTAAAATTCAAAGCTAGAGAGTAGGAGAGAAGTTTCTATTTGGCCTCCAGCTCTATCTATACTACATCAAAACTGGCATAAGGAGCCCAATCTAGTGCACCCAAGTATCAATCAAAACCTAGAGTACTTTCTGCTAATTCTAATTTCTGTTCATTTGACTAGCTTTTTAAAAAATGTATGAGATTTATGTGTATGAATGCTTTGTATGTATATCTATATATGCACCAAATATATGCCTGGTTCTCAAGGAGGTCCAAAGAGGATTTCGGATCCCCTGGAACTGAAGTTATGGATGGTTGTGGGTGCTGGGAACATCCTCTACAAGAACAGCCAGCGCTCTCAAACCCTGAGCATTCTCTCTAAGCTTTTGACGAAACGGCTTCATTCTTCTCTAATTTCACTACCTCCATTAGTCCTGGAAAAGACTCTCTCTAAGAGACTCATGACATCCACAACCAGGCTTGAACGGCTCTAACTACAATTTGGTCTATCATTTACTAAGTTTTTTCCTGACGCTAGGAACCAGTCTAACTGCACTAACAATTAATTGCTAATTTAATTCTCAAAGGAAGTCCATGATGCAGATGTTATCCTTATCTAACAAGTGTGGAAACTGAAACATAGATTAAGTTTAAAAATTGTTAAAAGCATGCAGCCAGAAAGAGGAAAAATCTGAATTGCTTATAGCCACTGGGTGTACTGTGATGCAGACTCGTGACAGTATAGTTTCCAAACAAAAAGCTGGACACTGGGAGTCAGAACAGTAATTTGAGGTTCATAATGTTTTCTTAATGTACACTTCCAGCAATCATGGAGACAGATCCATTCCACCACTGTCCCTAAAGATATGGAAGTATTTTCTCCACTGAAGCAATAATTCCCAACTAATAAATATTTTTCCAGAACCACTTTATGTTCAGTAACTCTGAAGACCTAATCTTAACGCAGAACAACGACAATATAAAGCATATTGAGAGTATAATCCTCTAATCAAAGTTTGTTAAATAGATTATTTTAACCTACTGACATACTAAAAGTATTCTTGGGAATGCCCAACATTTGTGCATATTGAAGTTCGTCCCTGGAGGGCAGTGTCCAGAGCCTGCCACCTTAGGGAGCTGAATAAAAGTTGGGTGCTTATAATGTATTCTCATTGACCAGCAGAAGTTTCTGAGGCTTTGTTTATGTCTAGGGGTAATTTGGTTAGTTTTGTCCCTTCAGTGCCTGTTAAGTGATATTTGTTTATCAATCACAAATGTAGTCACATTAATCTATTTTGATAAGCTAAATAACCCCCTGCAGTTTGCCTCTGATGTGGCCCACATGTAAATGAATTGTATATTCTTACAAGGAGAGACTGCACAATTTCCGTCTAGTCATCCTTGCCTAATGTGGCTGTCAGGTGTGTCATGAGCAACAGATGCTTGTTTGACAAAGGACCTTTTTATTCTGGCTAATTAAGCAGTTGGACACACCCGCCTGCTAAGGGTTCTGCTTTGTACAGCCAGCCCTGGATGAGTCATGAGAATCCAAGGCTAAATAGGCCACATTTTGAAAGAAGGCTAATTAGCCCCTAGGAGAAGGAGAAGAATATTGCAAAACCCAGCTGCTGAATGCAACAAATTAGCATTTCTTCAACCTGATGGGCAAACCTAGGCAAATCAAGTGTGTTTGGAACAAACATGCCTTCTTGCAAGTTTCAAAGCATTTAAATGTTCTATAGGGGACTTCCTGAAAACTATTTAACACACTCAAATTCTCAGTTGGATTCCTTTTATCACATACAATGTACATGCCAAATTAATTGGTTTAATAATCTGACCTAGTCAATCATTTATCAAATAGAACTTTATAAGCTTATAACTGGCTGGGTCTACCTGATGCTTGCTGGGGTCTTCCATCCCGAAATACTTCCTTTCCCACAAAGAAGCCTGAGATGTCTCATTCTCATTCCATTAAACCGAGTTTTTGTTTTCTGAGTGAAGAATGTGATAAAAACCTACAGTTTTTCAAATTGCTTCTTCTTTTACCTTATCATAGAAAGACCAAGATGCTAATTCCACTTCCTGCTTAAACCAAATTAACCAAAATTATGATAGTTACTTTATGATCAAAATAAATTATATCTAAATATGGCTATACTCAATATAAATGATAAGAATTTTAGAAGCCTGATTCAACATAAGATAATAGAAATGCTATTTCATAATTTTAAATTATTATTTTTAAACTAGAGAACAAGTAATTTGACATTAGTATATTTTTACATGAAGAAAGAACCAAAACTATTATAAAGGTTCTGAAACATAAAAATTTCATTACTAATATTCAACTTCAGTTAAACCTCCATTAACTCTTCCATTAACTAAAATTATGGGTATAATGGGGCTGGAGAAATTGCTCAGTGGTTAAGATATTTAGTGCTCTTTCAGAGGACCAGACTTTGGTTCCCAGCACCCACATTGTTCAGTTCACAATTCCCTTTAACTCCAGCTCCAAGGTATCCATCAACACCTTTTTCTTCCCCACCCCAACTGCACACAGAGAAGGAGAGATGGAGAGATGCACAGGCAGAGAGAGAGGGGGGGGAGGGAGGGAGAGAGAAATGCACAGGCAGAGGGGGGGGGGAAGGAGGGAGAGAGAGACACACAGAGAGAGACGGGGGTGGGGGGAAGAGATACACTTGAATAAAAATTAAAAATTTAAAAACATAAAATTAGGGAATTAAAGTGAGCAATGCTTTTACAGAAAAATATTGTTAACATTTACATTCCTGAACAGAAAATGAGTGTGAATATCTACATTGATTACTCTGGAGTTGGCTACTAAAAGATTATTTCAACTTTTAATTTTCAAAAAGATTTAGTACAAAATAATAGGAATATTTGAACTAGTCTAATTATACACATTTAATATGCATTAAATAATCACATAATTTTTTAAACCTTAACAAAATATACTGAGCATATTATTTTACCTACACAGACAAAACAAAAGACTTAAATTTTCACTTCTCTACACAAGAAAAAAGTAATTGGAGAAACTATTTACTGCAGCCATAGCCAAAACCTTCTCTTTAAAAAAAAAACAGATTTCTAGGGAAAGTTTATGCACTGCAAAATGCAATCTTATCACATCAACAGATAATGTAATTGAGGGATATAAGAAGAAAATTCATTGACTTTCTATATGATGAGAGCCCTGTTTCTTCATTTAAGTTTCATGGTGTGATTCTTAGGAGTGTATATAATAAATTTTTTCTGCTAATTTCATCCTCAGAAAAGATGAAGGAATGATAATAGTGTAGACTGATCTGTAGTCAGATTTCTGTGATAATCAATGACAGTGATTAATGCTGGAGATGATTAATCAGCACACTTGTAGCATACACAGGTTGCCTGGGTAACTTTTTTCACTTTTCAACAAAGGCTTTCATTTACCTAATTCTTCCTATGACTCAGAAAAGATTATAAAAGATTGTTTCTTCTTCCAAACTAAAATACAAAAAAAAAAAATCTGTTAAGATTTTAATCTTAAAGGACTAATTAAGAAGTAAAATGAAACCATCCATTAACACTAAACCGAAGTGATGAAATGATATGAAAATCATTTTGCCATTTGTTTTGCTCGTGGTTATCAAGAGAAGCAGTCATCAGGCAGAGCTGCTATTCCAGCTTTTCCTCTCACTTGTATTCAAGAATTAATAGTCAGATCAGTCTTGTCTAGACGACAGAAGCCAAATAACAACACAAAAATACAGTGTCCAGCTAACAGCGTGGGGGCGGGGAGAGGAAAGCTGGAAACCAATAAACAAACTCCCCAAGGATGCCAACTCTATTCTTGTCTCTGGAAACAAAATATCATAATATACAGAGATTCCTACAAAAATTTATGAGACAAAGTAATATATTTTCCCTATTGATCAGCCCAATCTTCAGAATAACCTTTATCCATCAAATTGATAATAACTCTTACAATTCAAAAGAAAATGAACACTGATTATTTTACCACAAATTCATTGTCACTATTAATTCAGATATTAGGACAAGTTCCTATGTTCGTCACTAATGGCACAAGTGATTTGTATATATTTAATTCTAATTCCGTCCATGAAATACATATTCCTAGTTACAGAACAGGGAAATTAAGTCTAAAGAGATTAAATACGTTTAATTATTTAATGATTATTAATAGCACAGAACTATTAACAAATAGGATTCAAGTAAAAGGCTATCTCAATTTGATAATAATGGCCAGTCAAAATTTGGGGCCCTAAAAGAAAGAACCACAGATCTGAGCACATAAACATAGCACAAAATTGAATATGTATCATGTTTCATGGACACAATCAAAATAGTGTTTTATAATTTCTCTAAGGCTTTAATGTTTGTATTTAGGAAAGCATATCAGGGCTGTCCAGGGACCCTAGAACAATATAGGCTGTTGCCACTGCTCTAAGTTGTCCCCCCACCCAGAATTTGAAAGTATGTCTCGATTGCTGAAGACTACACATTTTGGTCACAGGATTTGGCAAAACCAAGGTGCTACTGAACTGGAAGCTTCCCCTCTGTTGGCCAGATTTCATAGTACTGGAAGGTACTATGCTGGCTATTCTAAGAGAAAAATCATTAGCACTCCACCTAGCTGTGAACCCCAGTAATGAAGTGTGGAAACATATGCCCAAGGGGCAGAAGCGGAAGGTTATAAAGTTGACCAACACTTTCCTGCAGAGGCCCACTCTACAGGAAAAACATGCATGCCTGGTACTGTAAATTTGGCCCACTTGTCTGTGATGTAAAAGGGTGATCTACGAAAATTCTGTTAAATGGACATAGTGTCAAACTGCCATTTAAATTCCTATCTCTATACCCATAGATTTAGTAGGTATCAGACCTCACCAGAGATGCTTCTTTGTGCAATGGATGACAGTCAACACAAAAACACACAACTGGTCAGAGTGCAAACACTAAGTGTCTTTGGAATACTCAGCTATAACTGTGACTATCACATTACTTCCCCAAAGGATGAGGGGCCATGGTAGAAGGAGGTGATCCATGGGTTAGGGATAACCAGAGCAAAACAGTGTCTTCTTGACATGACAGGAATGTTGCACTCATGAACTCACAGTTGTATGAACACCTGCAGAGGACATGTATACATACAATCAAGCCAGTCAACATTCCAATATGGTAGTGGGGTTTATATTTCTTCCTGTGTAGCCAAGGAGCTACTGACAGTTGAAGGCTGCTGAGGGAAAGAACATCAGCTTTATGTGCATGTGTGGCTCCCAGTAGGTTGACAACGTTCCAGTCGAGGGCCTTACACCCACGAGTATATGGGCTACACAAATACACTGAGTGGTTAATTTTTAAAAAGAAAGAAAAAAAAAGGATTGACATTAGGAGGGGTGGACAGCAGATCTTGGAGAATTTATAGAGTTTGGGAAACATCAAATATGATCTAAATACAGTGCAAAAACTAAAAATATTTTTTAAAATATATAATCTTCAAAAATTTGTTTAAAAAATACTAGTCTGAATTTTTGGGGATGCATCTTGGGTTCTATACTGCATAACTGTTGATCCCTTACACTTGCATTAATCAACGACAGGAAGGAAAGAAACTGAGTAGCTCAACTGTCAAAAAACAAAAGTTCTAACATTCCAGTAATAGATTATTGAGGCGGGGAAGGCCGAATTAAGCACTGGGCCACGTCTTAAGCAAACAATGAGCTGTGACACACACACACAACAAGCAGCACTCTAGCCACAGGAAACCTGACCCATAAGCCCCAAACCGAAAAATGATGACGTGTAACCCAAGGCCAACCAAGAAACACCATAGCAGCTAGAAGCAAAAGTCCACCAACAGCCCCACATATATACACTAGCCTTTTGTTTAATAAACAAGCTTGCTTGCAACCTCCCGGAGTCCATGTCTCTACCTCAGCGTCCTCCCACCCACTGCCCCGGGTATCAGGGCCAGCGAGAACCCAGCCACAGTGCCAGCAACAGATTATGACAAAGATATATAAAAGATAACACAGATAGACACAGCACCATAAGCATAAATATCAGCTTCTCAATTAGTAGATAATCCCATAATGCATTTTTTTCAGATACACAATGACATGCTTAAGGAAAACTTCTTGAGGAATATACTATAAATGTTCATGGTAGAGGACAATGTTATTGGAACTTCCAAGAGACCAATGAATATACTTGGAGTAGTTTTAAGCTAGACCTAGAATTGCTGGTGAAAGCAACATGAGTTGAGCATGGGATGGTAGCACATGTCTAAACCCAATGTTTGAGAGGTTGAGGCAAGAAAATCAGGTGTTCAAGGTCATCCTTGGCTCCACAGAGTGAGTTCTAGGTCACCTAGACTATATGAGAGACATGTATCCAAACAAAAAGGAACATAGACCCTAGAAACCTACCTCAACATGGACCAATGAACCTACCTCACTATGGAACAATGTACTCACCTTAGAATGAACAATGAACCCATCTCAACATGGAACAATGTAAAATAGTCTTTCATAAATTCTGTAATACAACATAGCTTTTCACATTAGGAAAATACCTATTAATTTAGTGATTCTGATCTGTTCAGTTTCTCGTCAAGAGTTCTGCCTCTGCCTTTTTTAGTGCTAAGTAACTCAAATCTCTCCAACACTTCTTAAGAAGCACTCTAGATGCTTTTAATAGACTATGCTATTTTTTTTAAAAAAATATTGCCAGATGCCAGGCATAGTGGTGTATGCCTGCAATCTGAGGACCTGGCCAAGACAGGAGAACCTCAAATTTAAGGCCAGTTAGAGCTACATAGTATATAACACACCAGCCTGAGACCGTATCTCAAAACATAATCTCTGAAGAGAATCTCTAGATTCAATCTTGCTAGTTGCATAATCATTACCATTTTGTGCTGAAGGAAGGAAATCTACATTAATATACACTTTCAAATATGAATTAACCCCTTTTATGTTATTGCCCAAACCTAATGTCCAATCAAGAACTAAAACCTGCAATTCACGTCTGATCCCATTGATAACAACTGATAAGAGCAAAGATGTCTCTAACAAAGTTCTGGATTGCAATCCTGGAAGATACACATCAAAGTTTGTAGTTCACCAAGAAAGTGGTTTCTTGTCTGCTTTTGTAGTGTTGGGGATCACACCCAGGACTTCCTGTATGCAAGGCAAAAATCCCCATCCCTCAAGTATCTCATTTCAAAACAGGCACTGGTATCAGGTGTGCATTCTTCCTACAAACTCCACACACTGTATGTGGTTTATTCCTATGTACGACAAGGATCCATCCTATCTCGTGTTTTGGGTTGATGACCAAGAACATGCTTGCCAAGTAGGGCATCCCTATCTTAGGATGGCAACAAAGAAAAGGCAAACATTGTCTTAAAATGCACGGAAACTTAAAGAACCACTGGAGAATTAAGCCTATAGTACTCTCCCCAAATAGGAAGACTGTGGTTGCCTTTTATAGGGACTATAAAGCAAGAACAGGAATTCTTACTTTTCTTCACACCCCAATGACAATTTTCCTCTTAAATGTTCTTGCCCACACAAGAATTTTCCCCATCTCTTTTTCTTTTTATAAAGAAGAGAACAGACTCTTTTTTACAATTCCTAACTATTCTAATGACAAGCTCAAAGGAATCAACACCATCTAAAAAAGGAAAGGAATACTGTATAATAACAGTGCTAATCATGGGAACAATATCTCCCATTTTAAATGTACAGTATCTTAAAGAACTGAATTCTCATCACTGACATTTTTGGCAAAAAAAGCGAATATGAGTGGGTGGAGTAGGTGGACCCCCCCAAAAATACCTCTCTATTTCTCATACACACACACACACACACACACACACACACACACACACACACAAACATTTGCTGCAAAACATAATGCTAGTAATCAAACAAAACATTTCATTACAGAAATGCACTTGGAATACATTGAAGTATTTAGCCAACTTCAAAATATCATTTAAGATATTTAATGTCTAAATAGATATTTAAATATAGATAGAAAACATTTAAATAAGTAAAATTTATAATAATTGCAGTTATTCTGTTCTCATGAGGCTAACATTTGGAGGACTGGCAGTACACTCTCTATATGGCTGAGCTTACAACTTAGTCTAAAGCATTTTCTTTGCTTCAAAACAGTAATTTCTTTTAAAACTCCCTTTTAAATAGTACTACAACAAGAAGTGATTTCTTATGTCATTTTATAAATGTTTAATACCTCTAATGAGAATAAGTGGATATTTAAAATCAACTCAATTCTTCATGATGGACAGAATTTCATGTTAGACAACACTTTAAATAAGGATGAAAATCCATACAAATGAGTTTCATCTCTCTCCCTCTTCTCCTCACTAAACTTTGCTGGTCTTCTGTGGGGAGTACAGTTAAGGGGATAGAATACTTCATCTTTTATAAATATATTAATAATTAGCTATTCTTAACCCCATAATTCTTTTCCTAACCAAATTTGTCCATAAGAGTGCCCTAAAGTCACCATCTACATTTACGTAGATTCTACTGGATACCTGGGTACTTGGTTTCTAGCCACTCTCAGAGAACCCTTGTTTCCAAAGATGTTAAAAGAAACATCTCATTCTACAAATTATAATGCTTTTCTTACCTTTCAGTCTGGATTAATCACAACCTCTTATCTCTCAAAAAGTTCTTTCATGGCATTCTATATTTCTGCTTTTATCCCAATCTGCCTGCCCAGTCTTTTCTCCCTCAAAGGTTTAACTTCTTCCTCTCTCTCTCTCTCTCTCTCTCTCTCTCTCTCTCTCTCTCTCTCTCTCTCTCTCTCTCTCTGTCACACACACACACACACACACACACACACACACACACACACACACACCTTGGGTTTGGAATATAAGTTCTACATTCCCAATACTTGGTTGTAAAGGATTCAGCCATTTATATCAACTGTATGTAATTAACTCCCCTATAAATAAGCATAGTCAATAATTCTCCTACTGAATTGTTGTTCCAGATTTTCAACTACCTGTTGAATTGTTTTTAAAAGCATAATGTCATTACACATCTAAATCTTAATATTTAATCATTAAAGAGAAGCTTAAACTTTCATCATGCTAATTAAATTCCTGCCAATAACTGCTCTTACAGGATGTGGAAGTTATAGTCTGTTCTCAACGAGTTCAAGATCAACTGATCCCTTCAGTCAAGACTGACTACCTTGACATCTAGTTCCTTTGGTATCTCTATATGTACCTTACAAATAAGAGACAGACTTCTTTTCTCATATCCCCTGACTTTAATCACTACCTACTCCAATAGTGATTTAGCTCTAATTAGCCCTCAAATCTGCTTTTAGATCTCCATCCCACCACACAGATCCTTGGAGTTCTACTCTCAGGAAAAAGCGCAAAATTCCTACCCAGAATTCAGAGACTCCTTAGAACGCAGCTTCAGTTTACACGTCCACTCTAGCTACATGGGGTTCCCTCAGTGCCACAACAGTTGATTCCACTTCAAATATTGTTTTCCACCTCATTTCTCTCATCTTCAACTTTTAGGGCTAGAATAAATTCTACTTCCTTAATGCTTCCCAAAGAACTATCACTCTTTCCCCTTCTTAACAAGTCTGGGCCTGTTGTTCTCCCAGGAGTTCCTGTAGCAATGTGGCATTATTCTACATGTAGCAGTCACCATATTGTACTACAGTGTACATCATTCATCTTGACATAGAAAGAATAAACTGCATGAGCACATGGACTATGATTACCTCATCACCCACAAATATGCCACAATGCCTAATATACCCAGGATATTAAATGTATTGATACAAATATAATATGACTCTCCAAAGACTGTGAGTTTAAGACCCCACTGAAACAGTTCTATGCTTTTCAGAAGTATTTAATACTTAAAATTCTGTAAAAGTATAATTGTCTGCTCTAGCCATCTGCAATAGTGGCATTCATTAAGAATATATTTTTATTTTTAATGTGACTTCAATTTCAATTGCTAAATTATTATTCAATTGTATAAATTATTATAACTCCCTTTTAAGCGTTAAAAAACTTTGTATCTAATTTTTAAAATAAAGAAACAGGATTAACTAAATTTAAATGAGCAAATCAATTTTTTTGCTACTGCTCTAAACCTTCTAACATATCACTTACTGTTTTAAAAAATACAAATGGTTCACTGAATTGCAGTTTCAGAACTAGTGCTCTACCGATGTCATCTTAGAACAGGTGGCCCTGTTATACTTCCTTCGTTAGACAGACACATATCCTTGATTTTCATAGAGGAAATGCTAAGAATAAGTAATTAGCCTAATAGCAATTGTCTGACTTCAGCACTAACTGATGACTTGAAATTTATTTGAGTTTAGCAATAGTCAACTGTTATTCTCCTAAGTTTTCTAAGTACTGAAACTTTCTACTGAAGAAGGTATTCCAGGAAGACTCGAGTTACTAGTCAGTTAACATTTTATCTAAAGAATTTAAGTACAAGTAATCTTAAAATAAATACATCACAGAAAAAGAATTTAAGTATATTATTTTCATCTTTCTGGAAATCCTGTGAGGAATATACAGTTACTATTCCCCCTTTTCTATGGATGAAAAAAGCACACAGTGTTTAAATAATCCTATCAGCATCAAGGTCGTATGACTAGGAAAGAAGAGAGTTAGAATGTAATGTGATATATGATCCCTAAGGTCTGAGAGAGCTGTTGTCTTGCTTTCCTTTTTGATCGCCCAGCCATATGTAGTACTAGGCTCAGTATATGACACTGTAAATGTTTGACAGATCAACTGTTATGTAGTCCTGCATTATAGTAATTGCATCTGCTGTGAGTTCTTAACCTAGTTAATAATCTTCCATGATATATTACCCTCTTGAAGTCTTCATTTCTATTCCAGCAGCTCACAGTACTTAACATGGTGTTTATCTATTCTTTTCTTTCTGTTTGTCTCAGCTAAGACTAATAAAAATAACTAAATCCGGGGTTGGAGAAAGGAGTCCAGTAGTAAGGCACTTGTCTAGCTGGACAAGGACATAGCTTTGATCACCAGGACTGCCCGCCCCCCAAAAAACGCGCGTACACACACACACACACACACACACACACACACACACACACACAGGCTTAATTGTGTGGCTACTATAATCTTCTGCTGGGGTACTAATCCAAACAAACTTGGAATCTGAATCAGGGCTTGGGGACTCTATTTCTTGCTGAAATCTCAGCACTGAGCTCTCAGGTGCCCACTTCAATTCTTCTAAAGGAAGGATACTGCAGTTTCTTAGGTGCCAAAAGAAAGAAGAGTCTCAGTCTTCAGCATAGTCACCATAGTCTGTAGCTCCCTTTCTACTTAGTAACAAACTGCCTCCCCACAAGTGCCAGAGAAATATACTTAAATATACAAAATCAAATGGCATTGCAATTAAAGGTAATAATTGAGAAGCCTTAAGGACAGAGACCAATAAATAATAAGTAAATAAAGTAGTATTTAGAGTATCTAACTGCATTGCAATGCCACAATGAGGTCCTCTAATCCAACTTCATCTGCTCCTACTTGAGCACAAGGCCATCTTTTCTTGTCATATACCAAGAACTTGTTGCACAACTTGCTATATTCATTCAGTTGTTCAAATGCTCATGTAGAACATACTCACTATAGTGGTAAGACATGGGAGTGTACAAAGAATCTTTCGGTTCTCATCCAGGCCTTTTTAACTTCTGTAGGTTAGCCAACAGTCCATCTGTTTCATGTAGCTATGTTTCATACATCGATCAACACACAAATACACATACACAGACATAGAACTTCGACATGGTTCAAATTCTAGTTACAGGATATGGCTGAGGTAAAAAGTCAAACAAAACAAACATACAAAAACAGAACAAAAAAAAAAAAAAAAAACTCTTATTCCAAAGACAGGGATGGTCTACCATAAGGGTCTGGTACTGTGCCACACACCCAGTCTCTTCCCATGCCAGGCAGAGATATGAGGAAATGAGAAGGCTAGGTTTACAATGTCAAATGTGAACTCATTTTGTCAAATGACAATTTACCAATTCACTCAATGTTTCTTTAAACTATGTGTGATATTAACAGTTATCTGTACTAAATAACCAGCATTAATGAGCTTTGGAAGAGCTATTTGATGCTTTAAATTGATAAATCCAAGGTTTATCATGAAATGTGTTGCAAGCTTGCTCTGTGTCTATACAAACGGTATCTGAGAATCACATTATTTTTTAGTACAGTAACTTCTGGGAATGAGAATGTTTGTTTTTGATCAAATTATATACGAACTTCTTGAATACTTATGAGTTTATAAGTGACAGTGTGAATGATTTATTCCTTTAAAAACATCTTTTATCAACTTAATTCTTTACGACCCTCAATTTATTCCTTTCTTACTTAGTTCAGTTGAACATAACTTCTGTTTTAAGTGATTAGCAAGTATTAAAGTTACTACATTTAGTTATCAAATACACATGATAAATTTAGCATATGACTGAGAAGAACTGACAAATAAATCTATTATAAAATATCTGAGGTGAAATGGCTATGTAAAGAACTATTAACACCAAATTGAAACTTAATACTTGCCACTAAAAAGCCCAATCTCTGGCAATGATTTTATTCACAGTGATTTGTGATAAATTTTAAACAGATTTAATATAAGCACACCTCAAGAACTTAATAATTTGTCATTAGGCAAATTGATGCATAACACTAGTTGGTACATTAAACAAAATGGATAGTGAGTGAATTTATGTTTCAGTAAATTTATTTCAGGAGGAACATTCATTGGTAAATGAATCACTCAGTAAATGTTCTTTGGTTTAGGAGGGTAATCAATTATCAGATAACTGACCTCTTTCCCAATAGCAACACTTAGAGTTAAGAAGTGCTCAGGCTCCCAATTCAAGAGTCTGAGACCAATATTCAAAATGGTCCCATTGGTTAGTATTAGAGTTGGCATTAAAACTCAGGACTTTAGTTCCCAGTGCAAAAACAGCTTTAACAGAGCACGGCTTAGAAACGACAAGAAGAAGGCTGTCACAAAGAACAGGGAATGCTGCCAGGAGCTCCAAGCACTTATTGCACAGTGAAAGAAACACTCATATCACATGGAAAACAGAATCCCACGATCAGAGGCACACCTAGAAGTTTCCCAGTGTCTTTCTCACTGTTTCAGGGCATTTAACAAAAATTTAAGTAAAGCAAACTAGGCAAATGTGTGTGATAATGCCAACTAAATGTTTGTACATTGTATATACTGAGGGCTTCTCAGCTCCTTTTCTCTATTGTGTGTTATCCCAGGTACTCGGTAATCTATGTTCACTATTTCTGAATGTAACTTACAGTACAGATTGTGTTTTTATTGCAATAAAAAAAACCCAAAAGACTAATTTCTAGTTCACCAGGAAGCAAAAATCAACACATCAGTAATTGTAATCAAAATAAACAGGAAACACATTCTGAATTTTCACTTGAAGCAAGTAAGTGTAATTTCAGGGTGTGAGAAGGAAACCTTTTAAATGAAATGGTTTGTGTAACAGCTTTTACAAGGTGCACTTTTCACTGTCAACTGCATGAAATGCTCAGAAGGATAATCAGTTTGGTGTGGCAATTTACAGGCTCTCCACAGCATGCAGTAACTATCTTTATTTTGAAGTTGCTTCTATGTTTTTATTATGTTTACATTTTCATTTTTAAAAGATTTAAAATTTATATTGTGTGAGAGTAAATCTGAAACAATCCATACTGCTTAAATTCTTTAATCATTCAGATATGTTCTATTGGATTTTATTAGCTTAAGAGCTGTCAGACCTAAAATACATAGCAGTATTGACAAATTTTTAAGCAACATAGAAACAAACACCTTACAAAAATTTTGATGTACATGTAATATTTATTATGAAGATATTATCAACTATTCTCTTGTTGTACCCCAACAGTAATCTAATATTTATATATCTAAAGTAACATGTAAGATATAATGGTTATGCCATAGTAACATGTGGTCATTTTTCTTACATCTAGATTTACAAAAATATTTCCTAAACACAACTAAATAGTTAATTGTGAAAAACACATTTCCTTTCATTATAAAAATTATTTAACACTGAATAATAAATTCTTACACTTAAAAGAACAAGAGTTTTCTTAGTTGTGAGAATAACTAGTCATCCCTCCTCTTTTCCCCTTTATTCCATCACTTTCTCTGCTGTCCATGCCAAATAAAAGGACTCCATATAAATAAACGGTAGTGACAAGATTGCACCTCTAAATTGCTCTGTGTAAATAAACTATCACTAATGCAGCTTAATTATACCATTTATTTTATTCTTCAAGCTTTTTTGGCATATCCTGACAACTAATTTTCACATTGACTATAGGACCTCAGTCACAATCTGAACACTATTAAAGATCCAGGAAAAGCCCAAAGTGGTGGTAAAATGTAAAATGGCCCTCTCTACTTGGGAAGAGAATGAAGGGGAGCAGGAATACAAGCTCATCCTTAACTATATAATAAGTTCAAGGCTAGCCTGGGCTATATGAGAATTTGTCTCAAAAACACAAAGCTAAACTTAATTATTAATTTTAAACAGGCAAACTATAATGTCATGTATACGCACATGCCACGTGAACAAAAATGTTTAGTGTCTGAAAATAACACCATCATCATGAATTCAAATCCACTTTATTGTATATTCTTGGCTTGTACAGGTAGCACTGAAGCAGAACTACACTACAGCAACACCACTAAAGGTCAAAATTAGTCTTATATTACTGGACTCAACAATGTTCAGAGAAACACAGGCTCAGAGAGCGGGGCTAAACGTGTACTTCAGGCAATGGCCCTGAGTCACGGCTTATACTAGGATTTATTTGGACCTCCACAATGAAAGTTCTACTGTATCACGTTACGAGTAATGTTATGAGTTGCAGAATTCGCTCTTACCATGACCCCAAGATGATTCTATTTTTGTTTTCAAGTCCATAAACAGTAATTAACAGTAGAAAGGCAAAGGAGCAAAAGCTTCTAACAAATTAATAAGAAAAAAATTATTTATTCACTTGACTGTTTTTCTTCTTGAGAGTGCTCTAAATAAAGTAGTTTTAGAAAGTAAACATTTTTTTGTAAAAAGTTAACGAAAAATATTTTGGGGGAGACTGGCATTTCTGAAGCTGCTGCTCCAAACTGAGCCAACTGGGGAAGCCTATAGCACTCTGGGGCAGCCTCAGTACACACAAGAGTATCTGCAGAAACTACACAACCTGGTCAGTAACCAAACCAAACCAAACCTAAGAGGCATGTAAACTTGAACTGCACTAACCTTCACAAAAGCACATCTGTATAGAGAAGGAATTTTACGGTCATCTGAATGTCCAGGAAAAATGAAAATCTCTGAATTTTTCATCATTGGTACTGAAAATTCTACAGATAAATTCATTTTTCTCCCAAATTGGGTATTAATCATTAATACAAATGTTGAAAATCTGTTTGTTATTTAACATAAGTGGAATAAAGACCAATGTAAATAAATAATAATTTAGAAATAAGATTCTAAAGTGTTTTATACTGATGAGTCTAAAAATTTTCCCAGTTTGACAGTAAGAAAGCAAAATCTACAAACCAAAACAAAGGAAAAAAAAACCTTTACTTAGGAAATACACAGACACTTCTGTAAAATGTGTATATTTATTAGAACATCATTTTTTTCAGTTACATCACTTTTTCTTTACATCTAAACTGTCAAAATGTTAAGTTTCTTTCCAAGAAAACATCAAAATACTTGTTAAGGCACAGTATTACACATATCAAACAAAATTCTTTAATAGCACACCCAAGTCATCTAAATAGTCATATTGTAAAATTTTATTAAAACTCAGCAATTAAGGCCGGGCGGTGGTGGCGCACGCCTTTAATCCCAGCACTCAGGAGGCAGAGCCAGGCGGATCTCCACGAGTTCGAGGCCAGCCTGGACTACTGGACTACCAAGTGAGTTCCAGGAAAAACTCAAAGCTACACAGAGAAACCCTGTCTCGGGGGAAAAAAAAAAAAAAACTCAGCAATTATAATTGATGTGGCTTATGTTCTCCTCCAAGAATGTTCAATAAACTTGTTTTATAAATATGTTTAAAATTTGAAACATATTATAGCTAATAATTTGTCTGTGTAGCTCAAAAGTGAATGCTTTAAATTTACTTTTAAATACTCTACCCTCAGTATTAAGATTATGCTTTGTTTTGAATTAACTTACAAAAAAAGAAACAAATTAGAATCTCCATGGAGAAACATATGTAAAATTACTGCAGAGCCTGGCATAATTTCTTTTTAGAAGTTACCCCCATTTCCCTTTCTTCTTGCTTTGAAGAGGAAGAACAGATGCTTGTTGAACATGACTCTGAGCCAGCATCTCACTGCTTTGACACATCCAGTCAGGACAATCAGAAGGGATGAAGTCAAGTTCTTGGAGCCACAGCCCTCTTAGCAACTGGGAGTAAGGCTGTAAGTGAAAACCCACCTGCTTTTTTTTTTTTTTTTTTTTTTCATGATATCTTGACCAGGGAGGATAATAAATCAGGAAAAGAAAAACAGCAATCACTCTCTCCACCTAGATAACCTGGAAAACGGAGAGAATTCTTGCCATCAATGAGCTCTGTCTTTCCCTTCACCTTCCCAGTTACACCCAAACAAAACAAAACAAAACAGACCCAGTCTATCTCCTGGGCCTTCAGGGTGGAGGAAAGAGGATCTGAAGTTCAAGGTAATGCTCAGCTACATAGGGAGTTCCAGGCCAAACTGGGCTAATGTGACCCTGTCTTAAAATCTGTATCTAAACAAAAAACTACCATTTATTGAGCACCTACCATGTAGCTGCCACAAAAATTACACATTAATTTTTAGCACAGTCTTCTACAATCTGTGCTATTCTCTTATTCTCTACGGGGCACAATGAGTTCTCCAAGATCAAGTATTTTCCCAAAATCTCCATTCCCAAGGCATACTTGGAAATAAATAAAACTATAAAACTATGTTCTTAGCATACTTGTCTGATATACATATTTCAAAGTTAATGAGAAAAAGTTTGTTTCATATTTGAAATTGGCAACACGAATAAAAAAGGCACTCTTAAAAGTAAAATCATGTTCTTGCAGAGCCAGCAAGAAATTGTTAAAAATAACACAGATGTGTATTTTTCATTAGTTATACTAACTTGAAAGGTCCAATGACATATATACTATCTTAACAAAAGTGAAAGTTGCATTAGCTATCACCAATATTTTATAGGCATAACTGTTTCTAATCTGTTTAGGATAAACTTATAAAATTTACATCAACTCCAAATAAACATAAACTCACTTAATCCCAGACACTGCTGTGAGATTCAAGTAATGTTGCCAAGATCTGAAAAGCATTGCCTCCCTTGGCTACCTCTTTTGTCTTCTCCACTACAGGACTGTCCCTTTCTCTTCTGTGTCCTATGCACACAGTGTCCCTGAAATAATATTTCGAAGCTTAACGTTCACTTGTAAATTGTGAAGACTTTTAGATCCATTGTCCAAGGTCATTTTCATTTACCCAAACTCCAGTTTTGTAATGTGAACTGCTTCTTTATGAATGCAACACAAAGAGACACAAACAAGATGACCTTCCTTCTCATTGTATCATACCTTCCTTCTCATAGTATCGTACATTGCTGCTAATCCTCAAATTCTCCTTCTGTAGATAATAAAAGCAGTGACATTCCTGAATGTGTCTGTCACTAGCCTTATTGTAACTTACTTGCTACCTGTATCTTCCCAACTCTTGAACATATTTGGATTATAAAGTTCACTCATAGTAATCTCATCAACATTAATGATCTTATCTCAAGGTGGAAAGGAATGGTCAAAGTTTGAAAAAAAGAAAGAAAAAAAAAGCACAAACTTGAGAGTCAGCCAGTAAATTCTAGATTCTTTACATGGCAAATCACTATTAAATCCTACAATCTGCCAAACATTTTAATCAGGTATTTAAAAATAAATGCTAGCTCAATGAATCATGATAACCAAGATAGAAGTCAAATGCTTAAACACGCAGGACAAGAATTGTTTTGGGTGATTCATATCCATGTTGGAGGTATGAAAAATGGGAATCCATTACAAATCTTGCAGGTGATAGTGCTGAATTTGAATACAAACCTAACAGATTTCAATACCAGTATTTGTTACAGTATGCTATGTTTAGCTTATTTCTGCCATTTAAAGTTATTTTAATGTGAGTCTCATTCAGGGGAAAACAAAACAAAACAAAACAGGAGATACCCTTATACCTATAAAAGGAATAAGCCAGTAGGAAAATTTCTGAGAGTAATGTTTTTCAAAATTCCTAAAAGGTATTGCAAACATGAATGTTCCTCACTGCCAAGTGCTATTGAGAACCACTGGCTTTTCCTAGACTATACATGCAATGTAGTGTAGCATGTAAAGGAATATCATGGTAAGTTAAAGAGGCATATATTCAGTCTATACTAACCACTGAGACAATAAGCAAAGGATACAAAATAGATCATAGAAATTGCTGCATTTAAATAAGAATGTAGCTCTCAAGGTAGTAACTATCAGGAAGGACGGTCAAACTATAAAGACAAAGGAGTTAATTTATTAAGAAACACAGAGATCCTAAACATTATGTGCCTATTTTCAGAACTCTTAAATAAAGCAAAACATGAGATTTGAAAATAGTAATGCATTCTATCATAAATGGAGATTTTAACACTTTCCTCCAAAACTGATCAATAAGAAAAAAAGCAAAGATAAATAGACTGAACAATATTAACCAACTTGACCTAATTGCCTTGATAGGGCACCCCATCCAACAATACCCAAATATACTCCCTTCTTAAGAACAGGCAGAACATTTATCAATACAGATCATAATGTCAAAAAAAAAACCATAAAGAATTAATCATATCAAAATTAAGTTAAAAGAGAGTAGCATGGCTGCTACTATAACTAGCAACAGTGTGCCAATCAAGCATGAGTGAGGCCCTGAGTTTTACCCCCAGTACCAACAACAACAAAAAATAGATTGTTTGGAAAATAAATATACACCCCTAATTAATCAACAGGTAGTCAAAGAAGAAATCAGAAGGGAAATTGAAAATTCCTTTAAAATAAATAAAAATGAATATATAACGTACTATAACTTGTGAAAGGCAGAACCCCTTCCACAAACATGAGTAAAGAAAGCACAAATAAATGACTCACTAACTCAATGTTTAGTGGGAAACTCAAGAATGAATTTTAAATAAAAAAAGGTTTATGATCAATAAAATATTAAATTTTGAAAAATTCTAGGGATATTTCTAAAAAGTAAGACCAAAATATTTACCAAAATATAAAAATCAGTTCTAGAAGGAGTACAATTTGCTTAATAGGATTTAAAACAGCAAATATTTTTAAATCAGCCATCTCTTATAGAGCTATATATTAATGTCTGAATGTTCTTATTTCCATCTAATAAAAGAAGATACAGATGTACACATGTTAGCCTTTATCTAATTAATAGGAGAAACCTGTGCATTATCAGTTGTCTGTATTCACACAAGTAGCACAAGGTTAGGAACGCTGAATTCTCTGTCCATTGTCTGTATTCATACCCTGGCTTATCACTGCTGATAGCCATGAGAATGAGGAAGGTATTTAACAATACCCTGGCTGGTCACCGCTGGTAGCCATGAGAATGAGGAAGGTATTGAACAATACCCTGGCTGGTCACTGCTGGTAGCCATGAGGATGAGGACGGTATTTAACAATACCCTGGCTGGTCACTGCTGGTAGCCATGAGGATGAGGAAGGTATTTAACAATACCCTGGCTGGTCATGGTAGCCATGAGAATAAGGAAGGTATTGAACAATACCCTGGCTGGTCACTGCTGGTAGCCATGAGAATGAGGAAGATATTTAACAATACTCTGGCTGGTCACTGCTGGTAGCCATGAGAATGAGGAAGATATTGAACAATCACAGCCTTAGTTGTCTCAACTACCAAGGTGAGAATCATCCCACCTGCTAGAGTAATCATAGGAACTAAAGACATTGCCTTTGGCTTACAAATATGTCTGATGCTAAGTAAGAACTAACGAAATACCAACCACTATTAGTTAGTATCAGTCTATAATTACTTGAAGCTTGTGATCAAAAGGTAGCTTGAATTGTTTAAATCAAAATAGGGTATAGTCACAGAAAAATGGAAGCTATTTAAGTAGTTTGAAAGTCAGTGTCAAAACAAAGAGTTACACTTTCTTTCCAAAGAGAGGACAATGAGTCAATGAAAATGTCTGTCTTTAATGGACTGTTTTTGGATCAACCAAAAAATGTAGCAATCCAGCATTTCAAGCAATATGGAAGCTCCTGCTAGCTCTGTCCTGCTGCCTTTAACTACTCCTTCCTATGTGCTGCATTCAAATGGTACATCTTACAAAACAGAAAATTTATTTCTAAATTGGTTTTTAAATGGCTAAACAACAGCACCCAGCAATATAGCACCTGAACATTTTTATTTGGTATTAAAAAATAAAAATAAGCCGGGCGGTGGTGGCGCACGCCTTTAATTCCAGCACGCAGGAGGCAGAGCCAGGCAGATCTCTGTGAGTTCGAGGCTGGCCTGGGCTACCAAGTGAGTTCCAGGAAAGGCGCAAAGCTACACAGAGAAACCCTGTCTCGAAAAACCAAAAAATAAAAATAAAAAATAAAAAAATAAAATAAATAAAAATAAAAATAAATGTGGAACATATTTATTTAGTAGGGTTCATCAGTATGCATATAAATGAATTTGTGAATATAATATTAAATATGCTAGGTTATTCTAATAAACTGTTTTGAGTACTAAGTAGAAGGTCTTGTTAACTTCACATTTAATAACTGAAAGTTCACCCACAATCCTTCATAAGATATGAGGAAGTTCATCACTGTGAAACATGACAGCAAGGAGACAAACCATCAGAGAAAGCAAATGCATGTGACCAGAAGCACAAGGGGTCCTGAGCTCATCACATGCTGCCATATACATTTTCCTAGAACTAAACCAAACACAGCAATTAGCACTTAAAAGAGAAGGCCAGAAAAACACGGTGGAAACATTGGTTAAATATGAATGGGATATTTGATGCTTTCACACAGCCTACTGATAAGACAGTAGGTGAACATTTAAACCCAGAACAAAAGAAGGAAACCAACACAGCTTTGAAGGCTGACTGAGGTCATCAATACCATCACTACAAATTTAGCTAGAGCTCTGCTATACACATAGTACTTTCACATAAAATTTTTATCTATATTTATATGTTTTATTCAAATCCATATTTTATTTATAACAGTGAATACATTTTCCTCTTAATTCTACTTTGTAATTAGAAGAAATGGTAACGATTAAGACTTGTCTGAGGTCACTCTGACAAGTAAGTGAGGAAGAATTTTACTTCTACATTTCCTACCAGGTAAGGGCCGATTTCTGAGCGCTTCAGCAGCCATTCCTACGTCCCTCACAGACAGAGGGCTAAGCAGACAGGAGGGGGTTTCTTAGCCAAGTCCACAATTATTTTTAAAGCCTACTTTTGTATCCTTCCAAGCATCCTTGGTTTATCTGTCCCACTCCTTCCTTTACTTCTTAACATTTCATTCCTGGTTCTTTTTTTGTTTTGCTTCATTCCTGGCTCTTTTGTTTTGTTTTGTTTTGTTTTTTCCATTCCTGGTACTTTTTAATATTTGATTTATTGAGGAAATCTGGGATGAAACCCATGTTATCTCCAAGATATGACCAGATATAATATATTCAACTTATAAGAAATATTAGAAAGCAAAAAAGTAATTTACACAAATATGATGGAGATCAGTAATTGATTGGGAATAGAGGACGGCATTGATACTACTCAGAACTACAAAGTAACTTTGTAAAAATATTCTAGATCTGAGTATATACCAAAAGGGTGACAATTCCTACCAGAATTATTGCACATTCATGTTTAATGCTGCAGTACACACAGTAACTAAGAAATAGAACCAGCCTAGATGTCTATCAACAGGAGAATGGACAATGAAAATGTAGGGCTTATACACAAAGGAATATTATGCAGCATAAAGAAAAAAGAAATGATAACATATACAGGAAAAATGGATACAAGTGGAAATCCTTCTGCTTAGTAAAACAATGCATATTCAGAAAGATAAATCCCTAATTTTACTCTTTTTTTTTTTTTTTTTTTTTTTGTTTTGTTTTTCGAGACAGGGTTTCTCTGTGTAGCTTTGCGCCTTTCCTGGAACTCACTTGGTAGTCTAGGCTGGCCTCGAACTCACAGAGATCCGCCTGGCTCTGCCTCCCGAGTGCTGGGATTAAAGGCGTGCGCCACCACCGCCCGGCCTAATTTTACTCTTAAAGAACCTAGATTTTGATTTGTATGTATGCATGTATATATACGTGTATACAAGGACATAAACTTTAAAAACCTGAATAAAACAGTTTAATAATGGCATCTTTTCTGTATTCTGTAACACACATACATGTACATATACATGCATACATACACACACATATATATACACATCACACACACACATATATACGTATATACGTATATATATATATATATATATATATATATATATATATATATAGGCAATCACGAAATTAAACTAGAAAGGAGACCATAGCAATATGGTTGCATAAACAAGATCTAATAACAAAACATCACTTGACATGTCAACATAGATAAGGGAAGTTTCACAAGGTCCCACCTGTAGATGAGTAGCTAGAGGCAATTTATTGTTGCTGAGAGAGCAAAATCAGCTTCTCCAGGAATGAGCCCCTTGATAGGTCATCTAACCCCAACTACTTGGCTTTAAACACATGTACATATGAGCAACACTAAATGAACTAAAACGATTGTGTATATGCACACATACATATGTATATATACATGTAACAATAATAAAGAAGAGAGAAGTCATGTATTTGAGAGTGAGATGGAAATGATGTATGTACAGTACTCATGGCTTAAATCTTCAAAATATAACACATTTTCATTAAAAAGTAATAGAATATGTGTGATATGAAAGCAGAAGGAAAAACTATTGGCTAGAAAGATGGATGGGGGACAGTAGTGAGGGAGGGGAACAAGTAAGAATGAAGTATATATGAACATGCTGTAATTAAATCCATTACTTTACATATTATCTTAAAAATATAAAAAAAATCAGCATGTTGGTTGTGATAGAGATTACAAGGACATAAACTTTTAAAACCTGAATAAAATAGTTTAAAATAGCATCTTTTCTGTATTCTGTAACACACACACACACACACACACACACACACACACACACATCAAATGGCTTTTTAAAACAAAACTTTAGATGTATCATATTTGCAACAAAGGGTAGTATATCTACAGCATTTACTGTACCATTCAGATCACAGCAAGGCTACAGCAGCTACATCACGAACCTTTTAAGCTTATGTGCAAACTAAGATGGCCAAGTGAACTGTGAGTATATCTGGCAATGCAATCATACATGAGAAACACTTGCTATTTGTACTGGTGACAAAATAATCAAATAGAGACATGTGTCACTGACCCTGCGTATCTAAAAGCTCCCTTCTGAGGAAAGAAACAAGTTTCTACTGGGTAGAAGCTATAAATGCATAACTGTTCTGTCCAAATATACCAAAGACAAAAATTATTCTAATCAGAGCATGCACCAAATACCGAATCACATGTCTTGAACATTTACTGTTTCTCACACACAGAGCAAAAGCTTCTTAGCAGTCACTACAATGTCAGGCTTAATTCGCCCTGCCAAGCTAGCTAGAGAGGATATTAGGATGATGGGATAGATGTCCTCTAAAATTCCCTTACATTATATTATGTTCCTGCAAAAAACACGAAGTAAAATGTACCATCTCAAAACACTAACTTTATAGCTGCATGCTTACTGCATATCAGTATTTCATAAATACTTATTAATTAAAACATATTGCTGTTATAAATAACATATCCAAGGCAAAGTTCTTGTTTGGTATAAACTACCTAATCATAAAATTCTACCTTACTGGAAAATAAAATATAATTTATAATGATTATTTTTCTTTCTTTGTTCTGCTTTTCTTTTCTTTTCTTTCTTTTTTTTTTTGTTGTTGTTTTTGAAACAGGGTCTCTTATAGCCTAAGCTGATCTCAAACCAATTATGAAGCCCAATCCTCCTCATCCTCCTGCCTCTATTTCAAATTCCTGGGTTTTACACATGTGTACCATGATACCTGTCAACTGCTTTATTGTCTGATGCAATTTCAATATTACCTAACAACAAAAGCAAACTGTCGATAAAGAAGAGTACAGCAAGCTCTGCTTCCAATGAAGATCACGTTAGACAACTGGGCCTTGCCATTGTTGTACAGGCCAGGAGGGACAAGTCACATAACTAAAGATGGATTGAGAGGAAGTAAGGTCTTCTGGGAGAGATGAAAAGCTACAGAGGGATGGTAAAGGTGATGGCACATGCAATACACGCAAATAATCGGCCTTAACATTTATTTTTTACTTCTTCTCATTGAGGCTTAAAGGGCTACAAAGAAATTAACTTCACCTTTGTCTCCTGGGAACACACAATCCAGACACAACAGATCTGAAGTTGAAATATTATCTACACTAATTGAAACAGAATATATATTAAGCCATTTGTTAAAGATACAGAGTCAAATACCCTCTCTCCTAGCACAAGTAAATATGGAAATAATTTACTTTAATGTTGTCAAAAATATATCAGGACTAGAATAAGTCTAATATGAACATGTTAAAACAAAGTCAAAATTGCTGGACCATTCCCAAAGGCACACTATCTTTCAACTTCTGAGTCAAGTGTTTTGCACTAAAATAAAGTTTTGTTAATGGGTTAAATTTATGAGTTATTTTGCTTAAGTCATCTCCTTCAAGATCATTCATATAGACATCACAAAATCATTTTCAACCCCAAAGGCTTTTTGTAAATTTACATTAGAATAAACTCAATACACATTTGAAGACCAGATATACAACTTATCAATTCCAGTTGCCTAAAATTATTGCTTTTAAACAGGGCATGGTGGTACATGCCTACAGTCCCAAAACTCAGGCACTTGAGACAAGAGAATTGTACTTTGTTCAAGGATAGTTTGATCTAAATCATAAATATTAACCCACCTAGGGCTACTTAGAAAGACTCTTGCCTCAGAAAGCATACAAAATTTTTGTAATTATTATTTTTATTACTTGCAACAAAAACTTCATACATAGAAAAATTTACTATAAACCTAAAGTGTCAACATGAAAACTGATTTGAACTTTATGAAATCTTTGTTTTTCTTGTGTTTGTTCATCTGTGGATATATGCATGTGTTGTGTGCTGACCCAAGACATACTAAGCAACTCCTCTATCAGTGATCTAGATCCACAGCCCTGGATAGTTTTTATGAGGATTTTTCAAACTTGTAATGTTTTTGCTTCCTATCAACAATTTTGATAATATCAGTCCCAAATTCAATCAAATCAATAATGTAAGGAAATAAATAAATGTATTAGTCTAGTTCTCTTATTTCATTACAATGTTATATCCTTAACTTTCATAGGTCTAATCTTCCTTGTCTCATAACTATATTAGTCTCAAATTTTGACCCACTCTTTTAAACTTTTTAATATTTTATATGCCAGTCATCAAAACAGTTCACTTGGATTACAGATTACAAAATAAATTTGGATTCTAATTCTTGAATTTGTAGGGTAAAAACAGAAAATGCCACCTTTCTTCTCAATCTAACGAGATCAACTAAGGCCACACATCAATTTTGGGATGTGGTTTGTTTATCTCAAAAAAGATGGGGCAATGTGGACAATGTCATGAGGATAGCCTCCTGCCCACCCACTTCCTTTCATTCTTGAACCTAATTCCAGGTACTAAATCAATCAAAGCCATTAGGAACATAAACACAGAACTTCTAATACCAGACTCTAAAGTTATCAGATGTGTAAGCACTGGGATTGATGTCACTCATCATTTTAAATATTTCAGTAAAAAATTAGAGAGAAAAATTACAACTAAATATTGGTAAGAAAAGACTTAATTGGTCTCACTTACCACTTTGGGATTTTGAAAACCATTGCAGATTCCAGTCTACATTCCTCTGATAAAAATCTCTGAATAAAAAAGAAACAGGAGGCTGTCTTTTGGTGAACTTTAGGTGCAAAATTACTTCAAATTCATTTTCTAAAATACCATTTAAATGAAAAAAATTAAATATTCAAGGTATATTCCTGAAAATCTTTAGTACACAATTGCCTCAAATATTGGAAAGAATGATAAACATCAATAATTCAGAAATTCTAATACATAACTGAATGTCTTATCAATTGAGAAAGAAATTCTATATTCAGGATTCATAATACAGAAACAGAAGGTAGAAGCAATTTTTATACTCTGCAATTCATTTCTCATCTATAATTGGCATAGCTTCAAATATATACATATAGACACACACATTTATATATTAAATTTAGGCTGAATTTACCATGAACTTATACCATAAAAGAGATTTTAGGATAAACTTAACATAAAAATTACATGTAATGATCAGACTTTAAAGGCTTATTTTATGGAGTCATAGCCTTAGTCACAAACAGTGGTCCACGCCTGTTATTACAACATCTGGGTGATAAGAGATAAGAAAATCACCAAAAATTTTAGTTCACTGGGCTACAGAGCAACAACAATATTACTGTTGCCTCAACAATAATAAATTATAATTTATAATATGCTTATATAAACTAGCAATATGCTCCCATAAGAAAACTTTTTAAAATGATACTCTATTGCCTATCAAAAACAAATAAAATAAAAACATAGTGAGATCAAACAGTAAAGAGCCATGAGATCCAAAGCAACTTCCATTTTATATCTACATGGTTCTGTATGGTTTATCTGATGGGCCTACATGCTTCCTATAATCTGAAATATAAAATTATTCTTAAATGAACCCACACATGCAGTATTTTTAAATACATAAATTAGAGAGAGTTGGTAGCTTCTTCATTGATACTTTAAAGTCCCTTACTATTTTTTCAAGCTGGGCAAGGTGGCACATATCTTTAATCCCAGTACTTAATATAAATTTGAGGCCACCCTACTCTACATACATAGTTCCAGGCAAGCCAAGGCTATATAGTGAGACCTTGTTTCAAAATATTGTTTTCTTCATTATCATTGTAATGGTTATTAGCTATTTTTGGCAGTTTAATATGATATATATACAGTCAAGTTAGACTCGGGGCTTGCTAAGCTTGACATTTTCTTACTTAAAATGGTACATTTTCAACCTAAGTATTTATATTCCCCGTATGCTCCTCTCTTGCTATAACTTCAATTATTATACATCTGCAAAACTTCAGATGTGTCTATTCAGTTCCCTGAATCAGTCACTACTCATTTCCTGCAACCTTTTATCCCTACATTCTTCAGAAGGATGTATATGAAATCAACTTTTCCTTAATATCTTATTGGAGGTGGTAAAACAAAAACATTTTGATTATTGCTCATTCTAGTTAGAAAATTTTCGCTTATTTTAATTATTTCATTTTTACACCTATGATTTTCTACCTGCTTCTTTATTAATATCACAATTACCCTATTGTGTGCTTGAATGTTTTTGGCTTTAAGTCTTTGCATAGGTGTCTGCACACGAACTTTTGTCCACTAAGATCAAAATCAATGCCATCTCGAGCTTCACTTCTATTTACTTTTTCTCTTACCAAAGGCTACACTTTCCTTTGACATCTCTAGAATAGTTTTTTTTTTAAAATCACAGATTGAACATTGTAGTAATAAAATGTAGGTAACTTAAATTCTATTTATGTTCCTTTAGAGAGTAACAGTCTTTGCTCTCAACCAGTAAAATCATCAGCTAAACAATTAGAACTGATTTGTATGTTGCTGGGATGGGTTTGAGAAAGGCCCAGTGTATTTATCAAACTCTTCCAGTTTGGCAGGTTAAAATCTATCTCTCCTCCAAATTTTGTTGATATCTAGTTTAAATTTTCTTAGGGTAAAGAGAAAGTGAGCTGTACACCAGGATGCTGCTGTGGTTTGAATGGATGGCCTACAAATTTCAAGAGCTGAAAATGGTAAAAGGCAATATGATGGGATTAATAGGCAACCAACTGATGAGGACTCTCATGATTCTGATTATGGACTTTATGAGAATGGATTCATAAATAAGGAAGGTCCCTGCTATCTTCTGCCATGTGAAGATACAGAATCCTTCTCCTCCAGAAGTAGGAGCATTCAAGGTACCATCTTGTGGGTAAGAATAGACTTAACCAGACAACTGAATCAGATGGTACCTAAATCTCAGACTTTTCAGAAAACACAACTTTATTTAAATAAAATTCAGTTCCTTATGAATTTTAGCCTTGGGTATATTCCTATAGTAGCAAAAACAGACTAAGGCAGGGGTCCTTGCAATAAAATTATGAAAAACATGACTCTCAACTGGATTGCTAGAATGTTACAAATATCCTCTCTATGGTGCTTGGTACAGAGCTTCAAAGTCCACTAGGAACTTTCAACACAGATGTACCCATTCTCAGAGCCCTAGAAGATTCTCCAGTAAGATCACCCAATCTCAATGGCACACATGCAGACCTACACTCAGCCAAAGAATTCAAGCAAACACCTGTGAGAATTCAGAACCTGGTTTTGTGTATCTCTTTTTTTCCACATTTTTGCTCCAGACTTCAGCCCTCTTCAGAGCTCTAATATCTGATTTCTGCCTAGAGTCTTCTCAGCTAGAAGACTCCACAGTTTCTGCTACCCTGCTCAGTCCTTGTCACACCGTCAGGACATTGATGTTAAACAGAAAACCAGAGTAAATGTGAGGTTTTCTTACAAATGTCTTCCTGTACAACTTCCTGTCCAACTCTTGAAGAAGGTACCTCAAAATTAGGACAATTTGAAATTCTGTGGCAAGGGGATTCCAATACCAGTAACAGAAATTATTCCCCACACTGCTTTAAACTGTCCTTTTCCTTGTTATTTCAATTCATAGCTCTCTTCTCTCCTAGTACCCAGTTTGGATATTTTGAATCTGGGTTAAATACATATAAAATGCTTTTTAAAAACTGGATAAAGTTAGCTGGGCATGGCATTGCAAGCCTTATCCTAACATTCAGAAGCCAGAGGAGAGAGCTTCTGGTTCCAGGGCCAGCCTTGCTATACATTCAGATCCAAGGTTATAAAACAAAAACAAAAATAAACCCAAAATCTTAAAACTTTAAATATCATAATCATGATGATGAAAATTTTTATGGTAAGTCGTGTAGTTTCTAACATGAATAGAACTGTCTTCAATAGAACTTTCAGCACGTCAGTGCTGACAGAACTTTTCATAACCCAGAAGACATAAGTAACATACCATCAGAGGCTGCTGCCCATCTGCCTTCACATCCTTCCTTCTTGAACTCTACCTTCCTATTTTTCATTCAAGTCAAACGAAAATAGACAATTCAGAACACTTCAATTTGTCAGAATTCTCCTCTTGCCAATTCTAGCATCGATTTGTTCTCTTGTTAAGTATAAATGTCTTTATATTTATATTTAAAATTTATAGAAACCTCTCTCTCTCCAGGGAATCATGAGAGATTTAAATGAGAAATTAGTATAAAGATAAGCATCTTTATATTTTAAAAACATTTTCATAAAATTGATAATCTCACAAATAAAAACATATTCGCTGAGCATAGATTTCTCAACTGATAGATATTAGATATACTAATTCAAACAAATGCTTAGACATACCCAAGGCCTAGGGCATAGGGCCTAGGACCATAGTTGTTTTACGGGTCCATAACACCTTTTGAATTATCTTAAAGTGTGAAGAATAATTGAAAATTAAGTATTACATCTGATGTTAATAATACACCATCAAAGCCATAAAACCTAGTTATGTGTTTGTAGTCTGCATGGGTAGATACAATTGGTAAGTGTTCTCAGAGTTACTAGGAACCTCACTCTTTCACTATACCTGGCTGATTCTAGAATATGAGACTCCAGGAATTTCCCACCAGGAGAGGTAGGCATTCTTTCCTATAGGTACTATCCAAGGAAACAATCTACCCCAATGCATGCGTATGCGCGCGCACACACACACACACACACACACACACACACACACACACACACACACACTTTTTGTATTCACAGAAACTTCATTCACTTTTGAAGTACTCATGTGAGCCAACATTTGGAAAATATTGGGCCAGCAGTACTCTGGGTAACCATACATCTCCAGATGCTTTCACTGAACTTGTTATCTCGGAGTCCTCAATCTGTTTGAAGCAGTCGAGAAAGCCACAAGTTCCTGTCTAGGTGACAGCTTCCAACCACAGCCACATGCAGAGAGAAGATAAAATCACTCTGAAAACCCACAAAGTTCCCAACCTTAGCTGAATTAGATTTTTAGATCTTTTCGGGTTCTCTTAATTATTTATCATTCTCAGTTGCTCAAAGAGGGATTTCTTAGCTTCAAATCACCACAGCTTCTTAAAAAGAAAACTACTAAGTGTTTTAAATGACCAATAAATTTTTTTTTACAAAGGAACATTGAGACAACGTTTACAACCACATCCAAGAAAAAAGTGATCTGATGTAAGCTTGGAATGTTGCAAGGATTGCACGCCTCTAACCATGAACCACCTATAAATCTACGCCCTTGCTTATGTACGATGTAGTCAGTTTAATCAGAAGTACTACGTCTTCATTCCAGCTCCACTCCTGTTACATCTCATTGGCCAATGACTTTGCCTAAGTTTAGTCTCCTAGGGACACATATAAGTAAATAGATAAGCCATCGCAATTCACAAAAGACAATTACCATATTAAATGACAATGTAGCCTGAGAAGAACTGGGATATTTTTAAAAATAAAATAAATTATTTCAATGTGGCAGCAGACACTTACAGTGCCAGTTAATTGATAGGGAGGGACAGGAAAATTGTTTGACTACATGAGTTTGATGCCACCAGACTAGAAAATATAGTGAGAAACTGTCTATAAAAAATTTTTTCCTTAAAAATAAGCAAGATAAGTATATACTATTTCCATTTTTTATTTCATTATGATAGTCATAATATTCTTAAATTTCATAAGCCTGATCTCCACTATCATACCTATATCATCTTTGACTCATTCTTTTGAATGTTTCAATGTTTTATATGCCAGTCGTCCAAGTATTTCACTTGGATTACATATGGGAAGGTAAAAATGTGTTACATCACTACTTTTCAGGGAAGTTCAAACACTGACTGGACCTTAAAGCCGCTCATAATCAATAAGGTAAAGTCCGTTTCTTCATGCATGCCGGGACATCTGTTTATGCTCTACAGGGGGCAGCAAGACAGTGCAGTAAGGGCCCAAACAGTAAGTACCTGAGGCTCTATGGACACAAATGTCTCTAGGCAAATAATTCCTATCTGCTGTGAAAGCAGTCACATATAAGTTGTAAACAAATGGGGATGAGTAACACATGGATGAGAAAATACATGTTTGCTATAAGTTGGTCATTAAACAATGTGTGTGAATATATATATACATTCATATTTATATACACACATATAACTACTTAAACATATTCACATTAATACATACATACAATTTTTGTTTTTAAGTAGTAAATCATGAGACCCAGGGTCTCATGATTGCTAGGCATGTATGCTTCCATTGAGCCCCATCCCCAGTAAACAAAAATTATTTTTTTTCAAATAGTATTTTTTAAAATACAATTTCAATGAGGGCTGAGAAGATGTCTCAGCAGTTAGGAGCAGTTGCTCAGAGGACCTGGGTTCATTTCCCAAAACCTACATACTGGCTTATAACAACCTCTAAGTTCAGATCAAGGATCTCCGATACTGGCTTATAACAAACTCTAAGTTCAGATCAAGGATCTCCGATGCCCTCTCTGACTTCCAAGGGAACCAGGCATGCACATGGTACACATATATACACGCAGGCACTCATGTCCATAGGAATAAATCTTCAAACATTCGTCTAAAATAATAAGCTAACAGCTGAATTCCCAACCCAAAACCATAAACCACTTCTGCTCTAAAACACTGCTTCTCAATCTACAAAATGCAAATTAATTACATGGTGCTCTTAATGGAGATTCTGATTCAACAGGATCAGGTGGGGTCTAAGAATTTGAAATTCCACTAGTCTCCCACATGACTAAAATTCAAAGAACTGAGGAAATGGCTCAGAAGTTACAAGGAAATGCTTCTCTTGCAGAGGCCCTGTCTTCAGTTCCTAGAACCCACATACAATAGCACACAACCACCTATACCCTGAGCTTCAGGATACCTGCTACCCTCTTCTAGCCTCCACAGGCAACAGCTCTCACGTGCACAGTCCCCACAGAGACATATATGCATACACATGGTTTAACAAAACCTTTTTTTTATTTAGTTGAACCTCAGCACAGGATGTTTTGGATAGCAGAAATTTGATAAAGTCCATGTGAAGAGGGCTCCTATCTATTTGATAGCCATGGTTAACATTGTCTAATACATAATAAAGTGCTAAATAAATATTTCTGTAAGTGAAGACATAAATAAACAAGGGAAAAGCTTTGAATAAAGTGCTAAGCTCTTTCTTATAACATTATGATGTTATCCTGTACGGGCTTATCATTCAAATGCTCATCTTAACATTAAGCTTGGTGAAAATAAGAGTGCCTTTAACATTCATTACACATTTTCTTCTATTACTCAAAAGACACTATATATATATAGTATATATTATATATAAATATATATAATATATATAGTATATATATTATATATATAAATATATATTTATATATATTTATATATATAAAACTTTTAGGAATTAAAAAAATCATTCAAATTACTCTTCTATGTTCATCCACATTGATCATCTTTGGGGTGGGTGGGGATGAGAATAAAAGGGAACAGGTGTGGGGGATGAAGAGAGAGAGAGTATGGGGAGAGACAAATGGAATTGGAGGTCATGGCAGGGGGCACTCAGGAAACCTAATGCAGTCAAAACTCCCTGGAATCTATAAAGATAGGGTGATGCTATCGAGGACTCCTAGTAATGGGAGATACTGAGCCTAACCTTCCATCTTCTGTAACCAAGCAAGGCTTTCAGTGATGGGACCGAGATTCCAAACCAGCCACAAAACCTTCCACCTACAATCTGTCCTGCCTGCAAGATGTGCTCGGGTAATGGTGGCCCAGAACTTGTAGGAGTGGCCAACCAATGACTGGTCTAATTTGAGGTCCATGACACAAGAGAGAACCCATGCCCCAGACACTTCCTGGATGGCCAGGAACTGGGGGCTGGATAGCCCAGAAACCTACATTAGAACCAAACGGGACTAGCAAAAATAAAAATAAAAAACAAAACAGTGAAATGATTCCTAATGATGTTATGCTATACTCAAAGATCAGTGCCTAAACCAGTGGTCATCAGAGAGGCCTCAGCTGATGGGAGCAGATGAAGAGACCCACATCAAAACCTTAGGCAGAGAGCGAGCCCAGGTTGGAGGTCTCCATCAGGTCCCCTTCCCTTGGAGCTCAGGGAACCCCGCAGAAGAGGGGGAGGAGTAATTGTGGGAGACAGAGAAGTAGAGAACACCAAAGAGAGCATGGCTTCTGAAATTACCAAAGCAAGACTCATGAAGGCTCACAGACTGAAGCAGCATGGATCTGTGCTAGGTCCTCTGCATACATGTTATGGTTGTTGGCTTAATGTTTGGGGGGGACTCCTGATAGCGGGGGTGAGGGTGTCTCTGACTCTTTTGCCTGCTCTTGGGACCCCTCTCTTCCTACTGGGTTCCCTTGTCTAGCCTTGATTTGAGGGTTTGTGCCTGGTCTTCTTGTATCTTGTTGTGCTCTGTTAAATTCATTTCACTGGGAGACCTGATCTTTTCTGTGGTGGGGCTGATGGGGGGGGTGCGCAGTGGGAAGCAAGCGTGGATCTGGGGAAGTGGAGAAATCAGCTGGGAACTGGGAGAAGTGAAGGTTTAAAACTGTACTTCCATTATTGACCATTAAATCTCTGCCAATAGCATAGTCTCTAAACACATTTGTTGATTGAATAAACATATTTATGTTTATATACCCAGTTTAACAAGTAGCCCACCATCCTGTCCCCCCAAATTGTTGATCTGACACAGGATGGCCTTCAGTTTCTGAATCTCCTGCTTCAACCTCCTGAGTGCTAAAATTACAGGACTGTGCCACCATACTTGTTTTTCTCTAGTACTGGATTTCAAACTCAGGGCTTCCTGTATTCTAGGCAAACACTCTACCAATGAACCACATTCCCAATGACTTACACTGACTGCCCTTAACTGAGTGGGCAGCAGCCAACCTTATACTTTGTGGCACTGCCCTTTGACTACTGCATGTTTTTACAACCAGTTATAATGTTATGCAAGATGCTCCACATTCTCTTTTCAAGGATTCTTGCAACTGGAACTAAATGCTGGTCTCTCAGTCCATGTTGCTTTCTCCATCCATGCTGCTCCATCCATCCATGCTGCTCCCTCCATCCATGCTGCTCCCTCCATCCATGCTGCTCCCTCCATCCATGCTGCTCCCTCCATCCATGCTGCTCCCTCTATCCATGCTGCTCTATCTATGCTGTGCTATCTATGCTGCTCCCTCCATCCATGCTGCTCCCTCTATCCATGCTGCTCCCTCCATCCATGCTGCTCCCTCCATCCATGCTGCTCCCTCCATCCATGCTGCTCTCTCCATCTATGCTGATCCCTCCATCCATGCTGCTCCCTCCATCCATGCTGCTCCTTCCATCCATGCTGCTCCCTCCATCCATGCTGCTCTCTCCATCTATGCTGATCCCTCCATCCATGCTGCTCCCTCCATCCATGCTGCTCCTTCCATCCATGCTGCTCCCTCCATCCATGCTGCTCTATCTATGCTGTTCTCTCCATCCATGCTGCTCCCTCCATCCATGCTGCTCTGCCCATCCATGCTGCTCTCTCTATCTATGCTTGTCACTCCAACTGAATAACAAAAGATTACTGGTGGGGTGATGGCCTGGTGTATCTGCACGCACTAAGTATTAAATTTACAAAGAGTGAAGAAGGAAGCATGACTGATGAGACGAGCATTTCCTAAGCTCCTACTGAAGTGACTGGGAGCACATCCCAAGCCCTTCAGAGACATGTTATTCTGTGGGATTTCAGGAGTTATCTCTAGAGCCTTCTGCATTTGGATTTTGGGATAGACTGAAATTGGTTTCTGACAGTAAAAAACAACAAAAGAAAAGTTAAAATAAGAATACTTTTCTGAGTAAACATATTCACTGTACACAGAAGCAAAATTACAACCACAAGAGGTGTCAAAATTGCAGAAGGGAAAGAATTATGTAATGAAGAGTTTAGTAAATTGTTGGAGCCCACTAGGTTTCCTAATGGCTGTACCCAGCAGGACTGCATAAAAGGTTGATTGGACCACAGGCCTGGGTAACAGGTGACTGTAACTATCAAGGGGGAGGTCTTTTGCTCCACCCCTTGGCATTGTTATAAATAGGCCTTTGGAATAAAGTTTGGATAAGGATCCAGACACACCCGAGTCTATCCTGTGTTTTCTCTCTGTCTCTCTTCCTCTTTATTTTTAACTAAGTCTCTTATCCCTCAATCCTCAAGAGTTCTTGGGGTAAATAAGTGTGGGGGCTGGTCCACCACAGTAAATGTATGACTATTATGAAAGATTATTAATAAAAAATATTGAAATGAGAGTATTTACATGAATACTAACATATCATGAAACAAATACTTCTACAATTGCTGTAAGGAAAACTTTACCAAGAATGGACCCTTCCAACAATATTCAAGATACTTCTTAAGTGGTTAGCAGTAAGCACATTTTTTAAGTTAAAAAAATTAACAACTGAACTGAAGTGATTAATATAAATAAATATAATTTATTTAGCCCAAAACAAATAGGAGAAGAGAGTGAAAAAGGTGTATAGTGTGTAGATTAGATATGAATTTGAAAACAGAATAATATGAAAATACTTCCTGCCATCCTACTACTTACACATACATGGAAGAAGACAGCAAAATAGATCAGAGTCAATAAACTCTCTAAGAGTCTCCTACAAGCCTATCACTTCAAAATGTGAATCAATTCTGGTCACTCATGATGCCAATTAATCCTACTTAATTAAAAAAAATAAACCCTACTAATTGAGTGATCTACTTTTTTTTAGGAAGTTATAATGGAAATGAAGAAAAAAAATACTAGCAGTTTCTTTCATAGTGCAATTCAAAATATCCATTATTTTCCAAGCAGAAAATGAAAATGTCAAAAACAGTTTTGCTGTAGATATTTAGCTGTTTAGTGCCAAATTAATGAAAGGAAAATATTGCACTTTGAGTTGGTTAATTACCATGAATCCTTCTGCAAAAGGCTCCTGTTTGCAGAATTAAGCCAGCTTCAGTTGGCACACTTCCCTAATATTCATGGAGACTAGACTATAGACTCCACTGTCATTCACCAGCTTACTAATCAGCCCTAAACACTCTGCATTCAAATGTCTGGATCCCCTGGGCAAAAAGGAAGCACCTGCATGACAGGAATGCAGCACATTTGCTGCTATGAAAGTTTAAGAACTAGCTTTAGAACATACAACGACCAAGAATACCATGATTTCTAAATCTCATAGAAACTACAGTTACTTTAAGAAAAATCCTCTGTGGCAACGCTACTTAAGCAAATGCTCCAGACACAAAGCAATAGATGGAAGGAAATCCCTAAAAAACAATCACTAGATACCAACTTCCACATTCGTATCTTTCATGTCTAAATATTATGACCAGTAAAAAATTAGCAGGGAGATTAAAAAAAATAATTCCTAAAATATCCTAGCCAAAAATATTTTAAAACATTCCTCAGACATTAAGGCAGTGACAAATGACACAAAATATCATATGTACTTTGAGAGAAACAGCAGGGTACAAAGCACAGGAGGTTTCAAAGGGCTAGCAACTATGAAGAAAAACAGAATAAAAATAAGCAAAAATAAGATTAAAGGGGAAAAAAACAAACTGGTTAAAAAAAAAACAAGACAGGACAAAAACAGAATACCCAAATAAATGACTATAATAAATGTGAATGATCAAAATATTTAAAGACATAGATTAATAGACTCCTAGAAATAAAAGCCATACCACGCTGCTTTAAAATGTATATTACATATAAACCCACAAACATTAAAAGCAAAAGTATGGAAAAAAGACACAGCACACTAACCCCAGTCAAAGAAACTTTGAGTCACCACAGCAGGATCAGAGAAAGGCCACTATAGAACGAGCTGTTACCAGAGATAAGGAGAATAATTTCATGATGACAAGATTGTTAATTTATCAAGATCAAATAATCCTAAATCATTTTGCACCTAAATATTGAGCTTCAAAACATGAATACAGGAAGGAAAATGAAAGGTTAAGATATACACTACTGTCACCATAAAGTAGGACTCAAGTTTAAAAAGGTCTAGAACAATAAACAATATAGAACATGTTCTCTACTAACAATTATCTAAGTTAAATACAGTAACAGAAAGGTCTTTGGGAAACTACAAAATACACAAGCTAAAAATATATTTCTAAATTACCAAAGGTTAAAAAAAGTCAAAAGTGGAATTAAAGGTATTTTAAAATGAATAAAAAGGAAAACATGTCCTATCATAATAAATGTCCCTGAAACAAAATTTATAGGGAAATTTGTGGCATTAAATACCTATACTAGGAATGGAAGTCTGATTGGCCTCAGTCTGTACCCTAAAAAAATAAACCAAATCAAATTAAGATAAACCAAAAAGAAAATGGATCATAGCACTTAAGGGATGAGAAAAATAGAACAGAAGGGAAAAAACTGAAAGTGCAATTGATTCTTTTAAAAATTCAGTAAAATCCCTAAACCTCTAAAACAAACAGATCAGAAATTAAAGATATAAATAAGCAATTTCAGAACTAAAAGGTGATATGACTACAGAATCTATATATAATGTAGTTATTTTAGAAAAACTCTATGCCAGTAAGTTTGACAATGTAAAATAATTTCTTGAAAACCTCAGATTACATTTATTTATGAATAAACAAACAAAACCCCCAGAATAGATATATTTACTCTACATTCTACCATACGCTTAAAAAGAATTGTCTATACTCCTCAGACCATCCCATAAAATAATTCATTCTATGAAAGCCAGTATTATGCTGATGCTCAAAGATAAGGGTACAACAACAAAAAATGCATCATGATCAGGCATAGGAAATGACTTTGTAATATAAATAAATGCATGACTTGACAAATGGGATTTCATCTACTTAAAATCACTTCTGAAAACAACAAAAGAAATAAAAAACCAAGCAAGATACAGCCTACAGGAAAGACAGATTAGTATCAATAATATAAAGTCAAAACATTAAATACCTTAAGCAAATAATCTAATCCAATCAACAACTGGGCAAATGAACTAAACAGACACCTTTCAAGTGAACTACAAATGACCAATAAATTCATTCTTTAAATGCTCAAAATTCTTAGCAATCAGGGAATACCCAAGAAAACTTTATTGAGATTCCAACTCACATGTGGTGATATTTTATTTGTGTGTTAATAAATAAAGCTTGCCTGGAGATCAGGGGGAAAGGGCCAGCCATTTTAAGTAAACAAAGAAGTCAGGCAGCACATACCCTTAATCCCGTAACAGGCAGGATCTCTGTCTGTTCAAGGCCACTAGGAAACAGAGCCAAGTATGGTAACACACCCCTTAAATTCCAGTACCAACCATAGAGACCTGGAGGTCTGTCTGTACAGACAGACAGACAGTGACAGAGCTGTGTACGAAGAGGAAGCGAGGTAGCTGGGCTAAGAGCCAATGAGAGGGCAGAAAAAGCAAGGCATATAAGCCTGGGTAGACAGGAAGGCACCAATCCTTGGAAGCTGTGGAGTTGGTGAGGTGAGGTTAGCTTGTGGTTTTCATATTTCCCTGATCTCTCTAAGGCTTTAACCCAAAATTCTGGCTCCGTGTTTTTTATTTAATAAAACCATTTAGAAATTCGTCTATACTCACCTCTGTCAGAATTACTATCAAGAAGGGGACAGAAGGAGATGCTGCTGGGTATGTCCTAGTAAAAAACATTTATCAATTGTTGATAGGAATGCAAATAAGTTCAGAAATTATGGAAACCAGTATGGAGGTTCTTTAAAACAAACAAACAAACAAACAAACAAACAAAAAACCATAGGTACTAGATAATCCAGCTATTCTGCTTCTGCTTATATACCCAAAAGATTCAAAACCGGTGAACTTACAGAGATTCTTATGTACCCATGTTTATCAGGGCCCTATTCACAATAGCTAAGTGATAGCAACCATCTAGGTTCCCCATCAACTAATTATCAAACAAAGATGATGTGATGTATATACATAAAAGATTTTCAGTTCTTTATGAACTGAAATTATGCTGTTTGCAGAAAATGAATAGAACTAGAAATCATTAGGTTAAGTGAAATAAGCCAACAGCAGACAGACAAACATTTCCTGGTATTTTTTGCATATGTGGAATGGGGGTCATAAAAGTAAAAGGGGTTCCATTAGAGATATGAAAGAAGGTAAAACAAAGGGCAACTGAGACTATAAAAATGAGCAAGTATATTATATGAATGAATAACAATTAAGGAAAAAAGAGGACATGGATTTGAAAGAGATCAAGGAGGGTTTATGGGAGTGTTTGGAGGGGGAAAGGAAAGGGGGAAATGATGTGATTTCATATAATAACCAAAATAAAAGAAATTTTTAAAATTCACTGAATCAAAGTCTTCATCCCTGTAAGCTTTTTTATTTATTTGTGGTTTTCATTCTGTTTCCTGAGACAAGATCTCAAGTACCTCAGGCAGGCCTCAATTCACTGTGTAACCAAAGATGATTTTCAACTCCTGATCCTCTTACCTCATCTGGGATTACAGACATGAGCCATCAAGCTGGCTATTGCCAAGCTTTGTTGAATAGGTATTGGTATGCTAATTTCAAATTCCACTTGGAAATACTGAAAACTTAGACTAGCAAAACAACTTCAAGGCAAAAAAGAAAATAAGATTACCACAACCTGATTTGAAGATTTTTTTTATAAGTGAGCAATAATCAAAACAATGTTACAAAGATAGACAAACACAATATAGAATTCTAAAACTGACCCACACAAAAATGGGCAACCAATTTTCAAAAAAGATACAAAGACATGGCAGTGGAGTAAAGATAGTCTTTTAAATAAATAATGTGAGAACTAGATATCCAATTTTTTAAAAATGAAATTTGAGTATATACATGCATGAAATTCTCAAAAGAAAATACTGTAGTACAAAAATAAACTTTGATAGTATCTTACATGGTATACAAAAATTAACCACCAAAAAAGGACTTCATGCTATATATTAACAATTCTGAAGCTGATATATATGATGCTGAGGTTCAAAGCCCAAGGAAATGGATTATAGGGGCTATTTCTATCACTATTAGAAATTGACATCACAGATAATCAATCATGATAAAACAAATTCCCTTGTAGCAAATTAGAATTGGAAACTTATGCATGCATTCACATTTAAATAACAAAACCACAAATGCATGGCTGCAGAAATAAGCACAGATATTGGTATAGAAGAGCTACATGTATTTTCTGACTCTGTCAAGTGAACCTAGACATGCTGCAGCAGCAACAGCAGCAAACCAGTTAACTACAGTGTGTGTGGACCCTGGTTTGTAAAGAATGTGCTCAAGAAGCAGGGACCAGTATCATTTAAAAAATGATTAAAAGAGTAAAATACGGAAAAGAAAAATAATCCTCAGTTATAATATAATGTCAAAATAAAAAGAAATCCTCAAATCAATAATTAAAAGAGAACCCTGGAGCCATTTAAAAGGGCTCTCACTGGCAAGTTGAGTAATAAAATAAATGATTACCATAGAACATGAATATGACCTATGGTGTGAAATAAATATATATGGTTTCACAGTAAAATAATGAATAAATAACTAAGGAAGAAGAGATTAATCTTTCTTACAGAATTTCAAAAAATTTATGTAGTTACTTCTCTATATAGGCCAAAATTACCTCCTCTTCATGCCCCTTACTTCTAGGCTACGCTCAATGACTTACTTCCAAAGAACATAATGTAGAAAGGGTAAAAATAATTTAACTTTATACTCAGGTAATCAAGTATAAACAAGAAGAGTGACAAGGCATATTGATTTCCCTGCCCCACAACTCTCAATTCTCTCAAGCCCCACCCCCAGAAACACACAATGCATGCATACATGTACAAACACAGACAGCCCCAAAGACAATATGATGAGAAGGGCACTTTGTCAGGTAGTTTATAGGGGGACTATAGTTTTACTATATCATACATGGTAGGCTCAAAATCCTGTTGCTTCTACCTCCCAAGTATTGGCATTCCAGGCATAATCATTACATCAGGTGAAAGAGCATATCTCAAAATTCATTTGGATTATGAAGAAAACATCACACAAACCCATCTTAAAGGACATTCTACCCAATGCATAGTCAATACAGCTCAAAACTTCTAGTCATGAAAAACACAGAATGATAAAGAAACTGCCATGATTCAGAGCAGATGATGAAAACATTAGAACTAAAGACAAACTGGAATCCAAAATGGGAAGACTAGCTTTAGAAAAACATTGGTGAAATCCAAATAAAGACTGAAGTTAATTGCAATGTACAATTCCAGTGCTTAGTTATGATAAATTCACCAGGATTATGTAAGGTGTTAATAATAGGAGAAAGTAGGTGAGGGGTATGGAGGAACTCTTTGTACTACCTTAGCAACTTTTCAAGTCTAAAATTATTCTAAAGTAAAAAGTTTATTATAATAATGTGTTACAAACTTAAGCGTAAAAAGCAAAGCTACAAATCCTTCTGAATATAAGAAATTACATTTGATGTTTAGTTTGGCAAAATGCTACAACAGTACAACCCATAAGAGATAAAAATCGGTAAATCTGGTTGTATCAAATGGAAAACTTAGGTTCTCTGAAAGGTACTTTATAGGAATGAAAAACATAAACAAAAATAAATAAGCAAACAAGAATCTAGAAAGCATAATATCTAATAAAGGAATTATATTTATAATGTATATAGAACTCTCAAAACTAAAAAGTAACAATTTGATTAAAATTTGGTAAAATATTTGAACAGCCCACAGAGAAAATACACAGATGGGATGGAGAAAATGCACAAGAAAACATGCCCCAAATTATCAACTACAAGGAAGAACTCAATATAATACTACCAACTGAAGTCATAACCCACGTGGCTATAATTTAGAAGACTTGGGAAGTGTTGGCAAGGATGTACAGGAAGTGAAACTCTCTCTTGATGATGGTTGAAATATAAAATTAGTATGTTTAAAAGGCAGTTTAGGAGCTTCTTACAAATTTAAATAGAGACCTGACATTCAATCTAGCCATACCACTTCTAGGTACTTATTCAAAGGCAAACAAAAAATATTAATGGTCACAGCAGTTTTCAACAAAATAGTTAATAATTGGATAACTGATCATTTTAATCTCATGTTGCTACTAACAGATAATGGATAAAACAACTTCGATATAGTCATATAATATGACTCTTCACTTAAACAAATAATGTTACAAGCAAAAACATGGATGAATCTTATGTTGCGTGAAAGAAGCCAGGCATAATGAATACATAATGTGTGATTTAAGTTCTATAAAGCTCTAGGAAATTTAAAGAAATCTAGTGATAAAAAAAAGAAAAAGATAAGTGACTACAGGAGTGGGAGCAGAATCAGGCTGTCTGCGACAAGGACAAACAGAAGAAATGGACTACAAAGGGACCAAGGGAAAACTTGGGAGCAACAGTATATTCACTATTTCAATTATAGTCATGATTTCACCAATAGATACTGCATCAACTCCAACAAATTACACATTAAACAGGTGCACTTTATAATATATTTTTTAAAAAAGCCTAAAAACCCACTCACTCAGAAAAATCTGAAAAATGTAAAAATACTTTGAACTTGTAAACCAGAAGCCTCAGAAATGCCATCATAGCTTTGGACACCGCAGATGAAATACTGACTCGATGTGTCTTATGTAGCATCATAAGTTAATTAATAGCCACAGAAGAGACATCAAAGGACACTGCATCAACAACATTATCAAAATACACGGAAAAGTTTATTTTTCACACAAAACAGTTATTTATCACACAAAGTTAAGCACCTAAGTATTTAATAAAATAATGATGGCTACCAATTATTATGATGAATAGTAGGCCTAGAACTTTGAGCGGGGAATCAATTTTACACATGAACTTGACAACCCTTCTAGATAACTATTATCTCCATTTTACAGATGAACACCAGGTTGAGGAACGTTAAGGAAATCATCATACAGAGACTGCTCAGTCAGTCCTTCTGTCTCACAATTTCATGCTATTTCAATGTTTCCTGGTTCACTGAAGAAATGAAGGCCAATTAATGGCTATTCCCCTGAAATATTTCTATACTCTCATATGATTTGTTACTTCAAAAACATTGTTACTGTTTCATGTTCAATTCTTTTAGTGCCTGCTAACTCTTTACAGTAGAAGATAAACAAGAGCTATACCGACCCATATAAGAAATTAAAGGAGAGGTGAATATGTAGTATATAGAAGAGATAAACTAGTTAGAAAAATTATAACATAGCTATATCATATCAATTCTGTAGGATTTCATCTCAGTATGTCTTAATTGAAGCAACTATTTTTACTTAGACTATGTGATTGTACAATCTGTTAAAGCAGTTTATTTAATCAAAAGTAAAAGCAATATGTAATTTGATGCAAAATTTTTCAAGTCTTTAAAATGGTTAGAAACCAGATCTGTGAGCTCTTCTGATTGCTTGTCAAGAAGAAACCAGAGAGAAACCTTTTCATGACCTCCTCCTACAAATAAAACTGGATCATCCTTTTTCAAGACACAACCTTGTTTAGTACTTTTCTCTGATGGATAATGAAACATCAGAAAATAAAGAAAAAAAAAAAAAACTCCCATCATTGGAAACTTTAGGCTCCTTCCTCTTCAGTTCTTTGTGATTTTAAATTAAAATATTCTCACACCTGGCCAAAGTATATGTCAATAGTTTCCTGAGATCGCCCCAAATATAGCTGGGTAATCAATAGTGCTTTGGTTTGAGGGCCTTCGATGATCACCTTGTTTTCTTGCCCAGGCCTGGCATGCAAAGAGCTTTGGTTCTTTTTGCACACTGATGCTTTATAATATAGTTTATAAAATAGGTATAATGACGTGTAAAACAGGAGGAGAAAGTACGAAATTAATCTATCCTCTGCCGAAAGAACCATTATTTCAATGCACCAGAAGTGTTTGGAAGTGACCTACATCCATCAGAGCACCTTCTCCACTGCAGGAGAGGCCTTCCCCAAGGAATTGTCCTCATGATGGAAGCACACTGTGAAGCCAATGCCTTATACGTGGAAGCAGACCAAAAATGTTCACACTCTAATAATTTTACTCTGAAATGCTGTCTCGTTATAGCAACAACATTTTGATTTATGCTACAAGGGCTCCATTCTGAAGAAAACCTAAAACACAAAGGGAGTGGGGGAAGGCCTTTGGAGTAAGATACACACACTGTGGGCAGCAGGGGACATGGTTTCCAAGGGACAAGAGAAGGAACAGCTTTAAACCATGTTAAACATAATTACATATTCTGAAGCATGATAGTAGAGTGGGGATAACTGAACAACTTCAGAGCTCAGTAATGCAAAGTTAGGGAACTGATAGACAAAAAATAAAAACTTGGGCTCAGAAACCCACTAACCAAAGGAGACTAACATGCAAAAGCTGATATACCGTTCTCACATTTGCCTCAGAACACAGGGCACGCAATTTGCTTTAATTCTTCTATCTCTATCTTGAAATTGACTACTGAGTTTCCTTTCATAAATAAACAGGTTAACATAGAAGGCAAATGATTTTTTTAATGTATCACATTGTGATCTTTCAAGGGAAACATTTCAATCTTTCAAGATCTGGCTCCTTTAAGCAGCTTTCCCATGTCCTGCATAAGCAGATAATATTCCATAAACAGATACTATGCATGAATTAAGAAGGCTTCTTGAGAGAACCAGATTCTAATTACATAAACACACTCCCTACAGGTAGATATAAATTTCAAAAATCTCTGAAATCTTATCTTTAAAGGCTGGCGGTCCTTTTTTAATTATGCTAAAAGTCCCTTGTCTGCTTGATCTCTTGTGAACAATTTTAATCATGCCAGCTTAATACACTCCATCTCACAGACAACTTAACAGAGCTCTCAACTATGAGCTAATGGGAAGACAGGAACCATAAGGATTTTTATTAAAAGGAAAAAATGGCTAGCCTAGAGATTTGGCCAGCCATAAAGCAAGATTAAATCATGCTTTTCCCTCACTTAACCTACTTAACTTCAAGAACTACAGACATATAATTAATTTGCTCTTGAGATTTACTCTGCAAATGTAAACATGCTGTTTTTTAAATTATCTTAAAATTTAGTGATTTTAGTTATTCCTGTTTTTCCTTTGCAAATGGACTAATGTTCTAACAACCAGTTTGTCAGGGTCTAAGGAGAGTCCAAAAATCACTTACAGGATCTGGACAAAGGATCCTGTTTCAAATGAGTGTTTAATAGCGAATATGACTCAACAGCCTCATCTGCATGCTTCTCCATCAGCCCGGGAGACACAACTGATGTTCAAAATCCAAATTTGCAACTAAATGTGTTATGTAAACCTAACAGCACCATAGTAAACCTCCCCTAAACAACTAAATACAGAAACCCCTAACAATATTAGGTCTGTACCTATGCTTAGCTAGTTGATTTCCTCTGCCCTGACTGCCAAACGACTCTGAAACTAAACATGGTACCCTGGTTTTATCTCTAATTTGTTCAGATGTTGGCACCATGTTCTCCACGCTTCTGTGCCATTCCTAGATGTACATCTGTAGTAATTAAGAGCCACTCCTCAAAGAGTTGATGTAAGAATTAAATGCCATAATACACTGGAAAGAAGGAGACAGTGCACACTGCTGACATACCCTGGGCACACAAAATTCAAGCTTTGCTGAAAGCCACTGTTTTAGACTTTAGGTGCACTGCCTTCAAGATTTCTGTACAATCACAAATGACACACTCAGGTCCCCATGTTTTCTCTGATAACCTTGACCAATCTCAATACACCCATACCTCTCTTCTTCTCTCCACACCCCGATACTCTGCACCATCCAGCTGTTCTCATTACAGGGCTCTCTGGGCATCTCTGCTCACATGTTCCCATGTATTCATCACAGTTTCCTTGCTACTTCATTTTTACCTACTGCTTCTTTTCCTCACTGGTGGTGTTTCAATTATAGTGGCAATCTCTCAGTTTAATTAATACCTTTCTACTTATACTTGACTTAAAAATACTCTTTAAAGTTAAAGTAACATAAATTTAAAATACAGATCAAGACAATTAAAATACCAGATTCTTAAAAAATGATTTGTTTCTCTAATTCATGTTTATTCACTGGACTCTATAACTTTACTGTCTGTGTTCATAAGCTTTACAAATTCAATTAGTTTGGTGAAATGGTGTATGCCAAAGAGTAAGAGAGAAAACATGCTCACAAGGTATCTCAAAACAAAGAATGATGTTAACAGTTGTTCACTGCTATTACAAGATTACAAATACAAACACATAGGTTTCTATCGAGCCTCTAAAAAAGTTATCTGCTCTGTGTAAAACCACTCAGCTTAACAAACTCTCGATTCTAACATTGAAAGGCAGAATCTATATAGATAATGTTCAGAACAATTATAATGTTCAGAGAAGTATACTGTCCAGGTACTTTTAAAATGTTGAAAGGTTATTCATTCTCTCTTTTTAATCACTTCCCCCTTTGCTCAATAAAATGTTCTCTAACCTCTGTTGAATATAAAACTTAAAATGATTAGTGATATAAAATAAAATATTATCCCACAGATATATATTTTTTTTCAGAGTCCATGCCTGTTAATTTTCCTAACAGAGTATAAAGTCTATCCAATAACATAGAGTTAATCTCAATATGTTTCAAATCACCATGTTTTAAGTTTTTGCCTCATATTTTCTGTTCAAGAACACATACACAAAAAGATATATATAATAAACTGACATTAACAAAATTAAAAAAAGATGTAATAAAATTTCTGGGACTTTTTCCATTAAAAAATCTTACTATTATTTCATTTAATTAAGTAAGGCAAATTTTACATTTCAGAAGAATTTAATTATTACAATGACCTAATTTAGTATTACCTGCAACAATGGCTCAACATTTGGATTTAGGGAGCTGCAATTACATTTGGCACTGGGTTTTTGGCTTCCAGTATTTGTTTTCAGTAAAAGGAACCAGGGCTCCTTGGAAAGATGGCTGATTCTAGAAGTGGGTTAGGAAATGATCACATGACATTTGAAATATTCTCTAGTATCAGAAAAAAAGAAAGTCCTCAATAAAAACCACAATAATGAGGATATATGAGTGAGAAACAGAAGACAAAAGAACTCGTAATGAGCAAATGGGAATACTGAACATTAAAGAATTAATGGGTGATGACTCAATAATCTACAAAAATATACTTACATAATTTAATAAACAAATAGAGAAGACATAAACCACTTCTGTGGAAGTTTTTAAAATAATTTACTTATACAATTTCCTGTATGAAGGTGCAACGTCTCTGTCTATTCCTTGAGCGTGGGCTGTTCAGTGACATCCTTCTGGAGAACAATATGGGTGTATGGTAATATACAGCTTGTTCACCCCAATAGCTGAAGAAGCCTGTAATACCAGGAGGAACAGGGGACGTGGCCTATGAGAGCAGCACACTATCTACACAGCTTTCTGAAGAAAAAAAAAAAAAAGTGCAGAAAGGGGAAGGGAGGGAGGAGGAAGAGAGGGGTAGACTGGCTACTGCTTTAGTTCTTTCAAGTCATCTCCCTAGCATGACTGCAGAAGTTTAGTCAATTCTAAACGGCTTTATAATAGTCTAAATCAGAGGTCACTCGCACTGCAGTAGGATGGAGAGCCAGAGTACTTAATATGAGTTTTACTCTCACTGCCCCTACACATACAACTTCAAAAACAATTTCCTCATTGATAGTGTAGGACAAGTGTGCTGGGAGGCCTCTGTTACCCTATGAAAGAGGGTCTCGTCTTAGAATCATAGGAATTTCACTAAAGGGTCTTCATTTAGATAAACAGGCATGATTTTATCCCTATCTGTGAAACTGGAAGACACACATGGCACAAAAGTACCAGAAAAGAGAGCTAAAAAAATCAAGACTGGCACAATTACTAGGCCCTCGCCACGGGGAAGACAGTATTTTTCATCAGATGAAGAAATGCAAGAATAAAATATAACCAAGAGAACTAAGAATGTAATATATAACATAGCTATCACTGTTTATTTCTCTAGCTTTCCTTTGCCATTGACACACATCAGGTGTTTGGTTCTGTTTTTCTGGTTTGGGTCTGTACTTCAGCAATCAGATGGGGAGTCTTTGTTTTCCCGGTCTCGTCATGAGATATTAACATCGCCATTCAGTTATCTACTCATCATCACCATCATTTATCATTATTTAATAACTACATATTGACAATATTGAAGGAAAAAATTTATTAAAAGATGTCAATTTTAAAACATGGTAAGAGACCAAATGGGATCTCATTCTTGCCTTCTAGTATCCTGGTGTGAATGCACAAGTTAACCAGCTTTGTTCCAGGGGTGCCATAAACCAGAGGATGGAAATACAGGCAAAGAAAACCAAAACGTACCAAGAAAGGAGAGGACTATAAAACTAAATCTTATTATATTAACTCTACACGTCAAAACTCAAAGTTGTCTTACAATGAGATGCAAATCAAATTAAACAGAGGATTCAATGATTTCACTACATATGAAAACTGTTGATGCCTTAGTAGATGACTGGGCGGGACTAACCTATCTGCTGTCGGTGTCACATAAAAAATACTTTTGTTCAATCATCATCTTGATACTTGTCCAGTTTCTCTACATCTGATGGATTCATCAGATAAACATGGTAGAACATTTTTGAAAACCCCAACCTATAACTTTCAATGCTCAATTTTAGTTTCCTCATCAATTAAACTTGAAATTGATAAACCAAAATCATGATAAAATGTTTTATGTAACATTTAGTCATTTCATGTATACCTTACGCTGAGCTCCCTACCCAAAGGTACACATAGGAAGAATATTAGGGAACGTGGTAAAATTCTCAAGCAATACTTTGTATCACCAACTCCATTAGGATATTTTAATTACAAGCCGCACATACCAAAACAAGCTCCAAAGCACAGCTACTTGCTCACAATTCCCAAGGATATACGTTTGTTTCAACAGTGAGAAAGGAAGGAGGCTTGTGATCATTCACTTTTGTAACAAAGAGTCTACATGTACTGTATATACAACAGGGAGCTATGCATGTCTTTCCAAATCCCATCACAGACTGACTTTAATGCACTTAATGCTTTCACAGATGACTTTTCCTTAAGACAACAGGTTATAAGATGACAGGTTATCAAAATTTATCAAATTCAATACTTTTTAGTTATAACACTCAGCTGAGATTTACAATTTCTTTCTTATTTCTTCCCCTTTATTATTTATTTAAAACACACATTATAGTAGTAGCCCCATGGCTGCCATTAGGAGGGTAATTTGTTCCCTGGCTTTTTAAGTCATTCCATATAGTAAAGAAATGCAAATGTAGCTCATGCCGTGAGATACTTCACAAAACGTAGCCATGCAAAGTATCAACAATGCATTTAATGATTTAGTTACAGGTACTGATTCACGTTATATCATTATGTAGGTGGTATCCACTTCAAAGAGAACATTAGCAAATTTATACAGGAGAGAAAATTCAAGTTCATGACTGTTATAAGAAGGAAAATGAAAAAAGGATCTATTTAAGCACCTTACAAAACCCCATTTTGTGTAATCTAAAATTTTCACATAGTTTTAGATGTTTGTTATTTTAATAAAGGATATTCAATATTTATCAAAGCAAGAATATACTGTAAGTTTTATGGGGTGCTAAGCTTCTCCTTAAGAAGAATCAGAGTCCCAACAAGAAATAAACAAAATGTAAGTAACAAATGTTTAAAGGCTCTTGGGAAAACTGAAATTCTAATATTTAAGTATGTCAACAGAGCAACAGATTATTTTCACCCCATCAGCATGCTTTGTTTATTATCTAATATAGTTAATCATTTCTTCATTTAATCCAAATTTACAACTCTCCATAAGATCATTTACAAATATCTCAATCGATAAATAGCATTCGTCAGCCTTATCCAAAATTTTACAAAATGTACTTTGGCTGTGTATATAATAGTCTTAATATCAACATGTAAAAGGCATCCCAAGAGAGCAAGGCAAATAGTGACTAAACAGTGGAATACATCTACAAGTCTTCTCAATAATGTTATCATTTAAAACTAGTTTTAAATGTAACGGTTTTGTTTACAATGTGACAGACTTTGGTTGCTGTCTGTTTCTTCTGAAGTGTATCACTCTGACCTCGAACTTGCTATGTAGCTGAGAGAGACCCTGAATTTCTGGTCCTCCACTGCCTCTACCTCCCAAGTACTGCAGTTACAGGTATGTACCACTATACTCAGTTTATCTGATGTCAGGGGTCAAACCTCGGCCTTATGCATGGTAGGCAAGCACTCAACTAACTGAGGCAAATCCTAGCCAATAAATGTTTGTTGCTTGATTGTTTTGTTTATTTGTTTGTTGCTATATAAAAATGTGAATAGAATTGGGGCGTTGTTTGAGAGCTTTTGGTTTTTGAGACAGGTTCTATCTACATAGCTCTGGTTGTCCTGGAACTCACTGTGTAGACCAGACTGGCCTCCTACTCACAGAGATCTACCTACCTCTGTATCCCAAGTATTGAGCTTAAAGGCGTGAGCCACCATGCCTGGCAAGGGGGAATCTTTTAAATTTGTTATGCCATAACATAAACAATCAACCCCTTCCCAAACTCCAAACTTACCATTGGAGCTCATCCTGTGCTTCCTGACCAGTTTGGTGAGTCCTGTGGTCACTACCTTGCCTGCACCTTTCCCAGCTTCCAGGCTTGACCAGGGCCACACATCCTGTGTGTGCACTAGCCCAGTCTGAAAAATCTGCCAGAGCTTAGCCCATCAGTGCAATATATACCCTCCAAGCCTATCACAGGTCTTATATCCAGTGCTTCAATGGATTCCCTAGGCCCAAATCTGCCTGCATCTTCCCAAACCACAAAACAGCCCAGATTGTACATTTTTCACACTGGACTAGTCTAGTGATTCCTGTGGATTCTATTCCACCTGCCCCTTTACCAATCTCTATGCTTGGCTAGAGTTACACATCCTATGCACCAGCCCAGCCTGTAGAGTCCATGAAACCTCACCTGCCCATATTATCTCCGACTCACTGGCCTAGCCTTAGTTACATATCCTATCTGCAGACCTATCCTGGTGAGAGCCCAAAATCCCAGCCCACTCCATGATCCTCACACTTCCAGGTATAGCTTGGGTAGCACAATTGCACACCAGGTCCAACCTTTTATCCCATCACCATGCTTCTTACTTGCCAGTGAACTGGGATTACTCACATGCCAATACTTGAAAATTAACAGTGAGTATCTGAAGGACTGATCAACTAACTTTTCATAACTGATCTAATATAAACCAAGATTGGGCAACAACAAGAACAAATCAAACTGCCACTCAACAAAGGTAAACTATAATCTCACATCAGACACACAATCAAAAGATGTCCAAATCTCAATGCCAAACAACAAACAATATGAGAAGTCAAGACAGAATATGCCCCCCAAAATCCACTGATCCTATAAAAACGTTCCTCAATGAGAATTACCTAGATGAACCCAAGGACAAAGAATTTAAAAGAACAATCATAAACTTCATTAAAGAATTCAGAGTTTAAAGGGTATAAAAAAACAACTCAATGAAGAGAATAATAATGAACACTTAGGTGATGTCCAAGAAAACACACAGATTTAGCTGATTGAAGTGATGAAGACAATTCAGGATTTGAAATCAACTCAATAAAATAAATAAATAAATAAATAAATAAATAAATAAATAATAGAAATATAGAAAAAAGTCAAAGTGAAATGAAGATGAAACTGAAAACTTCAATAATTCAATTAGAAAATGCAGAGAAAGCCTCACAGATAGATTGGATTAAGTTGAAGATAGAATATCAGGATCTGAAGATAAAATAGAAGCATTTAACCATACAAGCAAGAATATGAAAAAAAATTAAAGTGGATAAAAGAACAAGCAAGTATTATGGGAAACTAAGAAACTGTCATGTTATCAAATCATAAGCATATAAGAAAGAGAAGAATCACAAGTCAATAGCATAGATTAGGCTTTCAACAGGATCACAGAAGAAAACTTTCCCAAATTAAGAAAAGATACACCCATATCATATCAGAAGTACTCCAAAGAGACAAGGCTAGAAAAGAAACTCTCCACAGCATACTAAAGTTAAAACACTACATACACAGTACAAAGAGAGAACTCAAAGCTGTAAGGGAAAAACCACAAGTCATATATAGATGAAAATCAAACAGAATAACTGCTAATTTCTCAATGGAAATTTTTAAAGCCAGAAAACCCTGAAGCAAAGCTCTCCCAGCTCTAAAAGAATATATTTTCTAAATGTATGAACAAGAACAAACCAAACACAAATGTTAAATAGATAGGAAGAAATAATAATATCCCTAGCAGAAAGGAATGAAAGAGAAACAGAAAACTAAGAGCTGATTCTTTGAGAAGACAGACAAGATGGACAGACCCTTGGACGAGTTGATCAAAAAAAAGGGACAACCCAAATTAACAGAATCAGTGATGAACAGGAAAACATTAAATCATTCCAAATATTACAAGGGAATCTTTATAAGCCTGAATTCCATTAAATTAGAAAATCTAAAAGAACTAGACAAGTTTTTAGATCAATGCAAACCACCAAAAGTAGCCAAAGGAGATCAACATCGTAAACATACAGATTAAAAACAAATAAGGAGATCAAAACAGTCATGAAAATCCATCTGACTAAAAGCAGACCAGACCTAGATAGACTTACAGAAAAATTCTACAAGATTTTTAAAGATCTACCAGCAATATTTCTTAAATTATTAAAAATTAAAAATAGAAACAGAAGCAGCACTTCTAAACTCCTTCTATAAAGCCAATATTACTCTAATACACAAGACAGGTAAAGACAAAACAAAAAAAGAAAATTACAGGCCAATATTCCTAATGAATACAGATGAAAAAAATCTTCACTAAAATACTTGTATGACAAATACAAACATATATCAAAAAGATCATCCACCATAATCAAGTTGTCTTTATCCCAGAGATGTGATGGTTCAATATATGTAAGTTAATTAATGTAATAAACCAGGTAAATGGGCTTAAAGAAATAAAAAAAGAAAAAACATTATCATCACAGCAGATGCAGAAAAGGCCTGGCAAGATTCAACATGTCTTCATCATAAAATTCCTAGAGAAAGTAGGACTGGAGGGAACACACCTCAATATAATAAAGGCTATAAATGACAAGCTCACAGTCAACATCATCTTAAATGAAAAAAAAAAAGAAAACAAAACAAAACATTGACACACTCCTAATGCAGTCAGGACAAAGCAGAGCTGACGAACTATCCCCACTCATTTTCAACATCGTGCCTGATGCACTAGTTAGAACAATGACAAGAGAATGAAATTAAAGGGATACAAATAGGGAAAAAAATAAAATTATCACTGTTTGTACATAGTATGATGTTACATACAAGAGATCCTTAAAATTCCACCAGAAATGTCTAGAAATGACCAACATTTCAGCAAAGGAGCAAAATATACATATCACTTACAAAAATCAGTAGTTTTTATCTATTAATAACCACACTGAGAAAGACATCATGGATACACTCACATTCACAACAGCCTCAAAGAAAAAATATCTAGGAGATAACTTAATCAATGAAAACTTTAAATCTCTGAAAAAGAAATTGAGGATTACATTAGAAGACAGAAATAACTCACATTCTCATGGGTTGGTAGAGTTAATATTGTGAAAATGACCATCCTATCAAAAGCAATTACAGATTCAATTTAATCTCAATGAAAATCTACATGACATTCTTCAGAGACAGAAAAAATATTAAAATTCACAGAGAATCACAAAATAATATAGATAGCCAAAAAAATCCTGCACAAAAAGAACAATGATACAGGGCCTATTAGTCTAGATTTCAAGCTATATTACAGAGTTACAGAAATAAAAATAGCATGGTACAGGCATAAAAGCTGACATACAGAATACAAAACAAAAGAGAAAACAAAACATGAGTACACATAATTACATCCATAGTTCCATTAGTATGTATCATTCAGGGCATCAAACACAACAGGGATAAACTTCATTGAAATGTAGTAACTATACACTAAAGACTTTAAAACAACAGCGAGAGAGCTAAAGATATCTAAGTAAACAAGAAATACATCCTTTTCCTGGGTCATTATATGCAGTCCTGTGAAAAATGAAACATAGCTATAATAAATGAAATACTAGTAGACTTACAAATTTTTATAATAAATTAGCCTTGGTGGCATTAGACCTATAATATCAATTACTCATGAAGGTGAGCAGGAGGATTAGCATTTGAAGGCCTGCTTGGGCTACCAAATGAGTTCAAGGTCAGCCTGGACAACTTAGTAACTCTGTCTAAAAATAAAGCATAAAAAGAGGCTATGGGTATGACTCAGTTGTAGAGCATTGCCTGGAATATATGAGACCCTTGGGTGAATTCCTATTACCACAAGAAACTTACCTAATTAACTTTCAAATTTATATATGAAAATGCAAAGGGTCAAGGTAAGGAAAACAGTCTTGAAATGCAAGATAAAATGGAGGCATTTATACACTACCTAATGTTAGGTGTATAAAAGTCATAGGAATTAAGAAAAAAGAATACTGATACAGAAATAGTGACAAAAATGGAGAGAAATAGACCCACATGTATTTATACAGTCACTTAATTTTCAATGACAATATCAATGTAATTAAATGGTGAAATCATAAACTTTTCAACAAATGGTCCTGGAACAACTGGATACCTACCCATACCATATAATATTATATACAATAATGTTACTTTACATCATATATAATAGTTAACTCAAAAAAATACTTCTAAAAACAATATTATAAACTTCTAGAAAAAAAATGACACAATATAAATGACATTGGATGAGACACTAAAAAATTTTAATATAAAAACCCAAAGGAAAAATAAATAAGTTGAATTTCACCAGAATTAAACACTCTTATACTTTCAAAATACAACTTAAGAAAATAAAAACATGTCCGAAGATTTGGATATGAGGCTGGGAGAAGTTTTCAAAATATGATTCTAGAAAAGAACATGTGTCCAAAATATGTAGAAATAACCATAGACAATAAAGAAATGAAATCCCATTAAGACATCAGTCATTTCAGGGAAATAACAAATTAACACTGTAGTAAATCACCATTGTGCTTCACTGGCAAGAATGTACATCGATTACAACCTACATAGTACCCATGACAATGCAAAATAGTACAGGTACTGTGGGAAACATTTTGGAAGTTACTTGTAGAGTTAAGTGTTTCCTTATCATAATACTTAAATATTTCATTGTATGAATTAATCTGGGTGAAAGTAAAAAAAAATGGCCCTATAAATACTTATATTAAATTTATATCACACCTTTATTCATAACATTATAAACAGGAAACAATCTAATTCCCATCACCATTACAAGGAATAAACAAATTGTGCTATTTCCATACAGTGAACTACTACCCAGAAATAAAAAGGAACAAACTACTGATTTGTGTACAGGTAAGAGCTAAAGAAAACAAGTATGAAGGCTACATACTACATGCTTCTATACTTAGGCTCAGTGGGAGAATGCTCATGCCAAGCATGTATGAGGCCCTTGGCTGGATTCCTGGCACTACAAAAGAAAAGTAGAATAATCCTACATCTGTATGAATTTCTAGAATGGGCACAACTGTAATCAAGGTCAAGGAAATGGGGCTTAGGATTGATCTTCTGGAAAGCAATGAAAATGACATGCCATGTCCCATCTCCTCTTCTCCCCACCCCACACAGAAACTCACTATTTATGCTCAAATAATCAGTCCTTCCACTCAGCCTCCTGAGTACCTGGGACTGCAGACACATATAACCATGTTCAGATAAGAACACATGTTGACTGGGACAATGTTGATTGGGGCAATGTGATATGACAAACTTGTCAAAATTCATATACATATAACATTGGTAAATTACACTATAATTATAACCAATAAAATCAACAAGTAAAATAAAGACACAAGGTTGTAGTGGATTACACTTGAAAATTCCAGCACTTGGGAGGTTGAGGCAGGAGAATTATGAGTTTAAAATCAGTCTGAGCTACATATGAGAACTTGTCTCAACTAACTAGTTAAAAGCAATCAAATACATGGTGAAGACATATACATTGGTGGGAATGGCTGACAACTCACCTATTAAAGAAACAATTGCAATTTGAGTAAGTAAAATCACCAATGGAAAACTAATTCAAGTCTATACCAGTGAAACAAGTCTCTCTCTTACCTCTACAATCTGAAATACCTTCCTACATTAAGTTTGTATTTCTTTATGATGAGCCATGCGGGCAAGGGTAAGAGCCTGGTTGCTAATCAAAGTACGTACATTTTTAAAAGAGTACTTCAATAAAATAATAGCTTCAGTGAAAAAAATCCCTGGGCCATTCTTTTCCAAAGACTTTCCTCAAAGGCCTTAAAACTTGAATACTTCAGTGTTCTGATTTATATGTTTCATTAACAGGTTAATACCCTGATTCTGACAGTTATTCAAATTTTATGTTGCAGCAAATGCAACAAACTCAATAAATACATCCTTAAGTACTAACTACAAAAGCAAAAGCATTATCTTATTCTCCAGAAACTAAAGCTTGCATTACAAAGAGAAGGTATGCATAGCACCCTTTCATTGATAATAAAAGACATCATGTGCAATACAATTGAGTGGCAAGACATTGCTGTCATGGCGGGGGGGGGGGGGAAGGGAGCAAAATTAAATTAGAAGGAAAAACTACTTGACTACTTTTGAACAACTCAATTTGAGAAAGATAAACGCCACCTTAGTTTGGTTTCTGTCACAGTAATAAAACATCCTGACCAACAGCAACGTAGAGAGGAACTGGGTTAGTTGGCTTCCACTTCCACATCACAGTCCACCACTGAGGGAAGATGTGACAGACTGAAGCAGAGAGCTGGAGGGATGCTGCTTACGGGCTTGCTCTTGTTTACTGCTCAGTCTGCTTTCTTATACAACCCATGATCACCTGCCCAGGTGTGGCACTGACCTCAGTAAGCTAGGTTCTCCCATAGCAAGCATCAATCGAGAACATTGTGCACACCCCCAGCGCAATTTTGAGTAGAATATTTTAGTTGTTAAAATTGACTTGCCTAGTGGTCAATCTGATAGGGTCACTTTCTCAGCTGAGGTTCTTTAGTCCCAGTTGACCTTCACTTGTGTCAAGGTGACCAAAAAAAAAAAAAAAAAAAAAACCAACCAGCACAAGCACATGCTTAGCAGAGCAAAAAGCAAGAGGACTACATAGAAGAGAAAATGGGAACAACAGTTTTCAGTGGAAAGATGAAAATGGCATACTTCAATTGGAAGACTATGGAAAAGAATGAAAGGTTTTAAATATAAGACACATGAAGTAGCTTTTATTATATGCCAAGAGCAGTAAGGCATGGTACTGTTTTAAAGGACATCCTAAATTTAAAGCTTTGGTGTTTTAGTCTGTAGCAGAAAAACTAAGAGAGGTCTACATAGCTAATAGCAATTCTGCAAAACAACAAATAATTTTTACAACAAGTACTCTTTACAAAGCGGGGAACAGGAGCAGCCGGAGTATGATTATTATGGCTATATAAGCAGAAACAGGAATGAATTCTACATTTTCCTAATCCTGGCCCAGTATTCCCTGCCTCTATTGACATACCACTCGACTTTTTTTTCTTTTTCTGAAGCAAACAAGTTAAGTTACTGGGTGTTTTGTTTTGTTTTTCTCAATGTGTGATGTAATAAAAGCAATGCTTTATGAAATGCATATAGCCAAGTTATGTGGTCTGAATTAGAAGTCAGAAAACATGAAGAATGGAAAACCAGCATGCTACTAATATAAAAGAAATAGGTGGTAGTTCAAAGAAATAAGAGTCTTATATAAAAAGACTTTATCAGGATCTTTAATGGAAATTGAAAGACATTCAGAATTAAATAGAGACTAACAAGGTACCTGACAAAATTAAATAACAAAAGGTAAACCCAATTTCTTAGGGGAATTATTTATTATAATCGAATTACTCTATAAATGAAAAGTTATTAGGTTAAATAGCATAGGAATCTCTGGTTTTAAAAAATTAAAGAATCTAAAACTTGCTGCCATCTTGGATTTTTATTTAGTTTCCTGTAGCTATCCAGACTGGAACTCTAAAACCACTTCCCTCTATCTCTCAGTTATCCACATTCCTAAAACACAGTAAGCATTTATCTCACTTCCTGAAAACACCGAAAGTAACTGGTTCCTGTAAATGCAACATATTAAATGTTTGTTTAATCAAATTTATCACTGAATCAAAGCTTTCCTTCAGGGGATCAGAGCTAGTTGTCAATCACAAGTCAATGACTAATCTCTGGATTGCAGAGACAGACTTTCAATGGAGAAAGTATTTTAAACTTTATGAATATCAATCTGCCTTACTTATTGGAAATATTTCACAAGCAGAGTTATAATCATGACTTCTTTCCAAGGTTATAAAATATCCACTCATTTATGATGGTTTTTTTTAAAGAAAATGTTAGAAGAGTAGCCTTTTTAATAACTATAAATGAAATACTCAACAGATGAAGCAATCTTCTAAAGACAAACATGAGATTTAAGAAAACAGTACTGGCAGGCAGGTGGTGGCACAGGCCATTCATTAATCCTAGCACTCAGGAGTCAGAAGCGGGCGGACCTCTGTGAGTTCAAGGCCAGCCTAGGTACAAAGTGAGGTCCAGGACAGCCACAGCCACACCTGTTACACAGAGAAACCCCAGTCTCAAAAAAAAAAAAAAAAAAGAGAAAGAAAGAAAAGAAGAAGAAAAAAGAAAGAAAGAAAACCCACAAAAAAAAAAAAAAAAAAAAAAAAAAAAAAAAAAAAAAAGCTGATACAGAATACAATCCTGACAATAAGAATGGAAAGATCAGGATCAATGCTATGGTTCCAGACCGGCCAGTAGAGACTGCCAGTGCACAGGGACATCAGTTTCCCTTCCTACCACAGACACACAGAGTGCCCAAGAAGATTAAAAAGCACTGCCATGAAAAACTATGAAGGCCAACATCCTGGCCTCATCATAGAAACTTATTCATCAGCAATCCTTTTACCTGCATCTCCTAGGCATGTGTCACAGCAACTAAAAACCGCAGGCAGTTCTGAGGATTTTCAAATATGACCACTCAGCTACTGTTATGCAAAGAAACCACCAACCACATGTGACTATCTTTCCAAAAATCTTTAAGACATTGGAAAATGGGTATTTTCACTGGAGAATAGCTCAATTTATAGCACTAAAATCCTTCATTGAATAGATTTTCTTCTGTTCCTTTAAATAGTAACTCAGTTGCAGGTGAAGAAAACTTTCAGTTATTGAGTATAAAATCAAAACTAGATCTAGAATCTGGAACAATCTAAAGCTACAACTCTAATATAATTCTTCATATGCATCAATCAGGTGATAGTGTCCACCTGAGCCCTTTACCTAGAACCAAGGGAACAGTGACACCCAAATACACCAAGTGACGATTCCTTTCCCAAATCCACTTCATGAATGTGCTCTGTGGTTTTAAGAATTATGTGTCTGGCTCTTCTTGAGCTCCGCGGCACTGCTGTTTCTTAGAGAGAAACTGTGCTGCCAATCACTGCACACTCCTGCCACACAAACGTGTGCTTCAGCTTTCGCTTGTCACTCCTGTTGTGTGGATTGCAGGCAGCTCGGCACTGACTCAACTCAGGGAGCTGCAGAAGGTAAATACAGACATTAGTGGGATGACGACAGAGCCGGCAATGACTACCTGCAGCTCCGTTTGCTTTCTTTGTTAAAGAAGAAAAAGCTAATTATCTGCAGCTGTCAACCATGAAAACCTAGACCTATTTAAGTCAGTATTAGCCTTGGACAACTGAAAACATTTCTCATATTTTTGCCTGATTATTTTCTCTTTTGCAAAAAAAAAAAACCACATAATTTCATCATAAAACATCAACCATTTTGAAGGACAAAGTAAAAACACAGTAGAAAATCAGAACTACACACTTGTATTATAACTAATTCATTTAATATTTTAGAAAAACTGCCTGCCATTTTTGTGCTATTCATTTTGTAATTAGTAGAGGTAAAAATTTAGACAGATGCAAGGTATCTCCATATAATTCATATAAAAAGCATCCAAATGAAAGCCCAGACTATTGACCACCAAGAGAGAAATTCTGTTCCTTTATTTAGCAAAAAGAGAAAAAAAGGAAAATAGATTCCAACGTTGAACTGCTGCAGAAAATCCCAGACTTATGGACTCCTGTGTTCATACTTCAGTCTACCCACCAATTTTCCATTCCTAGTCTAGTCCCATTAGAATGCAAGCAAATAACTAATTAGTTTTGAGGGTTTTTTTTTTCAAACTTAAAGAGCAAATTGGATTCTAGGATATCAAATGAAGAAAAGATGTTTTTTAACAAGTTAAGAGAGAGTCAACAGAAAAACAATAGCACTGGGACTAGAAAGATGGCTCAGTAGGTAGAGGTGCAACTCTTCAAGCTTGCTACCCAAATGGAACCAATGGAAAAGCTGCATGTCCTGGCCTGTATCTGTAACCCAACAACACTCCTACAGCGAGAGGGGAGGCAGAAATAGGACAGTCACCTCAAGCTCATGGATAGCTAGCCTGGAGCATGCAGCAGAGCAACGGAAACATCAGGAAAGGTCTCACCTCAGCAAGGAAGGTGAGAACCAACTCAGAAAAGCAGTCTTGTGAGAGCCACATATATCCTCCTCCCATGCCCCATCACACACACACACAAACTAAATAATAATATTAAAAAGTCCATGGACTCTCCAACACTGTATTCTACAATGTACACAAGGTGATTGTTCATAATTATGAATATAAATGTTCTTTGATTTTGATTTTGCTGAGAGTGTTCATTGATTAAATACTATTTTTGGTTATTTTTTCACAAGAACTCTTCTCATAGGAACACACTTGATAGAATTTTTAATTCCACATTAAAAGTCCTTTTATTTTCTAGTAAATATTAAAACACATAAAACTCTTAATTACAAGGGAATTAACAAAGATATAATCTAATGTACAAAATCAACAATGTAGGCAAAAAGTTGACATTCATCAAGATTATAGTTTTAAAATTACAGCTCTCTATTCAGAACCCTAACCCAGCTCCAGAGGATATACTGGGAACTACAGCTGACCTAGAATGTTAATACTGTGACTTTTCTCACAGGCCTCCTCTGCAATCTTGACAAAGCACTATTGTATTCTCCTATCTCAGATATATCTGTTAGAAAAGAGGGGTACATGTCAAGAATTCAGCAGTATATCATAAAAACAAAATAAAACCTAGATCCAAAGTATCATATGTGAAAATAGAATGTCAATCCTGTTAAGGACTAGACATGAGCAGGTAAGGAAAGATGGAGCTAAATGGTCACAACACACCAAACACTAAGCCAGTTTCCATTGTCACAAACTGGGAACTGACAGCATCAAAATCTCATCTCAACTTCCGAGAATACGACCACAGCCATGTACTACCACCAGAGCTCTAACATCTTCACAGTTCTCATGAGTGTTATTCTCCATTTCTATAAGCACAGTAGAAAAAACAAAACACTAAAAAGCAATCCGAGTCTTAAAATGAGAGAAGATAACTAACACTTTAGAATTCTACAACTCACAGTTTGTTAAGATATTCGGCGACAAGCTTCATAGGGTACTTCAGGAGTTCAGCATGGCAGTGTCCACAGAAATGCTGCAGCCTTTGGCAATAAGCCAAAAAAGCCCCAGCTTTATGGGCCCTGGTGTTCAAGGAGAATCGATCCACTGTGGACAATGGAGTTCTTCTGAAGCCACAGAGATGGACAAGTTCCTGGCCCACAGTGCCAAAGTGGATGTGGCCTGGAGCTAGGGTGGGTTTCACTCAGCCTAGGGATTCTTTGACAAGACTACTTGCTGGGTCTTCTTGCTGGGGAAAGACCTTTGGTCAAAGATAACAGCTACAGAGGATGTGAAGAAAGTGTGAATCAGTTTTGTTGGTTTCCAAGTAACCCTGACCCCTTTGTCACTTCATCTGGAGATAAAGGCATTCCCATCTGGGATATGAGGACTATAAAATGCACAGTGAACTTCAAAGGAGAGAGCAGAGCATTAATACCTGCCGGAGTCCCAATGGGCAGACCATAGCTGTGGGCAGCAAGGATGATGATGTGACCTTTACTGATACCAAGATACACCACTCCAAACCAGAGACACTGTTCGAGTTCAAGGTCAACAAAGTTCGGAGTCAATAAAACTCCTGAGACAATCATAATGACATGTTCCCCCTGGCAAACAGCAAGAGCTGTATCACCGTTCTCAGTTATATAGAACTTATGCATGTACAGTCAGTCTATCGATGTCCATCCTTCTAACTTCATCTGTATCAATTTTAACCCCATGGAGAAATCCTTTGGGTTTTTTGTTTGTTTGTTTGGTTGGTTGGTTGGTTTTGTTTTTGTTTTTCGAGACAGGGTTTCTCTGGGTAGTTTTGGTGCCTGTCCTGGATCTCGCTCTGTAGACCAGGCTGGCCTCGAACTCAGAGAGATCTATCTGGCTCTGCCTCCCAAGTGCTGGGATTGAAGGCGTGTGCCACCACCGCCCAGGGAGAAATCCTTTAAGGAAGTGCGGGTGACTTGGTCAACTTCAGGGGTATGGATGAGTTACTGTGTGAAAAGTGTTCTTCCAGTCTCACAATGTGAAAATGCTGGCATTGGCATCAGAGGATCACATTAACACAGCTCAAGTACAGACAGGAACTGAAAGGTGAAGTATGAGTTCCAGTCCTTCACTGTAATTTAGCATTCCTAAAGGTCTCTGCTGGCATTTGCCGATGATGACATGGGTGGCAAATATGACAGCAGGCAGGAAGCTGGAACTGTGATGCTCCTGTGGGATGGTCTTTCTGTACACTGTGAATATGTGTTGCTCCCATTGGTTAATAAAGGTGCTGTGGCCTATGGAAAGGCAGGATAAGAGCCAGGCAGGAAATCCAAGCAGAGGGACAGGGAGAAGGGTGGAGTCGGGAAGATGCCACCTAAGGAGCAACATGCCAGCATACTGATAACACACAGCCACGTAGCAATACATAGATGAATAGAAAAGGGTAAATTTAAATAAAAGAGCTAGCTAGCAAGAAGCCTGAGCCATAGACCAAGCAGTTTTATACTTAATACAAGTCTGTGTGCTTAGTTGGGATCGAGCAGCTGAGGGACAAAGGAAAACTTTGGTCTACAGTGAAGCTGTTTGAACTTCCTAATAATTCCTAAGAGGAGAACCTGACATAAGAGAAGGAGGCCTGATATAATCCATCTGCCCTTCACCCCCCTCATCTTTTAGCAGTTTTAAAACGGCTCTTGGAATTTGTGAGTACTCTAAAGATTATTGTAGTAGAATACTATTTTAAGGTATGTTACTTCTGTTTATGCTGCATTTGTTTAACTCTGTGAAGCTGTGTTACCGTGCCTGTGTAAAACACCTGATGGTTTAATAAGGAACTGGCCAATAGCAAGGAAGGAGGAAGGATAGGTGGGGCTGGCAGGCAGAGAGGATATAGAGGGAGAAATCTGGGGGAAAAGGATCAAGCAGCCACAGAAGGAGGAGGACTCCAGGGGTCAGCCATCCAGCAAGCTACGGAGTAAGAGTAAGATTTACAGAAGTCAGAGAATGGGAAATGTCCAGAGGCAAAAGATAGTTGGAGTAAGTTGAGGAAAGCTGGCAAGAAACTAACCCAAGCTAAGGCCAGGCATTCATAATTAATAAGCCTCCATGTGTGATTTACTTGGGAGCTGGGTGGCGCCCCCCTCCCAAAAAAAAAAAAAAAGAGACCCAAGACCAGCCAACAACATAATGGTGTACCAACTTGGGGCTCTCGAATATCTATCTAGAGCCTGAGAAAGCCGAACAAACAAGAGTATGTGGCTCCTTTAAGAGTTTGAGCCAGACAGTTTCTGCTGGTCACTGAGCCCTTGAGCAGCTAGTACGTTAAGTAGGAACAAAAACTAAGTAAAAATGCCTGCTGCAGTGCAAGCATTGGCATTCTGAGCTCTAGGAAGGTTGAATACAGTTCCTGGTCAGACAAACCTCCATCTGGCCGTGAGTTTCATGCTTGGCTTTCACAACCCGAAAAGTTGGCAGGGTCAGTTGAAAAGGTTTGCTCACACGGTCAAAAAAGACTAGAGATATGCAGTAAAGGAATCCAGGTGGGAAAAAAAAACCTCAAAACAGGTTCCAGTGTGTTTTACAATCTGTGTACGCTTAAGAAAGCAAGAAAAGGGGTATGGACAGTGGTAGAAAGAAGTTGTTCAAAAATAGTCTTTAAAGAGAGAGTAAAAGTAATATAAAAGAAAAAAAGCCACATAAGATGGGAAATACACAGGTAGTCTGGATCCTGTATGTGTCGATTTTGAATTTGATTGTTGAGAAACAAAAGACAGCTGCTAGGATACATGGGATTGGGAACTGGTTTGCTAAATTAAACCAATCTGGATATTTTAGAAATGCCTTAACTTTAAAAAAGTCAAAAAATATACTTGTCAAATGGAAATCAAAAATGCTTTGGAGTTTTGTTCCCACAGGAGATGAGAGGCTGTGGATTCCTTCAGGGTAAATATGGATCAGGTTTGATCAGGCCAGACCTCCTGAATCTTGACAGGTGATATCTATCAGCAAAGTTGGTCTTCCCAGGACTTGGTCATTATCTAAAATTTTCTCTCTGGGACTCTAAAGATACTTTGTCCTCAGACAGCAGAAAGAAATATGAAGAAAACTATGCCTACATTCCCAACAATTAGGGGATGTGGGTGGTTGTTGGTTAATTGGTGGGTTATGGATGTTTGTTATCATTTAGGGAGTATAGTATATTGATACAAATTTAAAGTTATTTTTGTTACACTGTATATGTGTTTCTACTCTTAAAGGATTTTTGTATATTGATAACAATTTAAGGTATTTTTGTTACATGTTGTATATATGTTTCTATTCTTGTTTAAGGTATTGTACCTATGCAGTTCATTTGGAAACGCAGAGTGAAGCTCTAGTTTTTGAAAGCTGTTATTATAAACTATAAAAGGCAATCAGGAAACAGGTTAGTGGCTACTCATTAATAACAATCAAAATTGTAGATATGTTAGGTATGCCTTCCAGATCATATAAATATTTTACATAGATGGTCTTCAAATCTTTCAAAAACCTACAGAATATGGCATTTAAAATGTTTTATTAAAGTTTTTCATGATAATGAGACACATCTGAACCTGGCAGCACTAATTTACTTCAGAGAACATGATGGACATTAAAGAAACTCCTTATGGAGTTTGCTTTCATTGTGCAAGATTAGCCACTAGGCAAAGAAACTGTTTGCCAGATACTCTGGGCCTCTAGGCAGAAGATGGATGCCCCAACATAGCAGAGGAACTTTGGGTGACTGTCCAGGCAGCCAAACATCTTTGTTGTTAGATAATAATGCACTCTTCTGGATTTGATGGAGTTGAAGACTAAATAGTTATAGTTGCCATTTTCCTTAGTTATGATAGAAAGTAAATTAAGTATAAAATTATGAATTCCCTAAGATAGGGCAGATAATGCATTATTTTCTCTGAATATGCTAACTACAAATGGGCACACTATTATGAATATAATCCTTACCTTGATAATTGTTATTGTATGTAGTCTTACTACATACATTTATCCTTTTGTCTAAATAAACATTTTTATTTAGACAAAAGGAGGGAAATGTAGTAGAATATTATTTTAAGGTGTGTTAGTTTTGTTTATGTTGCATTTGTTTAAGTCTGTGAAGCTGTGTTAGTGTACCTGTCTAAAACACCTGATGGTTTAATAAAGAACTGGCCAATAGCAAGGCAGGGGAAAGGATAGGCAGGGCTGGCAGGCAGAGAGTATAGAAGGAGAGAACTGGGAGGAAAGATCTGAAATCTAGGAGCCAGAGAAGGAGGACAACTCCAGGGGCCAGCCACCCAGAAAGCCACAAAGAAAGGTATGCAGGAATAGAAAAGGAAAAGCCCAAAGACAAAAGATAGATGGAATAAGTTAAGGGAAGCTGGCAAAAAAACAAGCCAAAAAAGGCTGGGCATTCATAAGTAATAAGCCTCTGTATGTGAATTTATCTGGGAGATGGGTGGCAGGCCCCCCAAAAGGGTAAAAACCCCTAACAACAGATTATAAATTGGTATAAAACACAAAAATCTTTGGTCAAAGTGTCCGTCCCTTACCCCACTTTGTGGTGCTTAGGTTAAGCCAACTTTGTCCATGGTAAGCAAGTACTCTACCATTGAGCTATATCCCAAACACCTTTCTGGTTTTTGTTTTAGTGTATGCACATGAACTGTTTCCATCTTTCCCCCAAGACCAGTTAGCCAAAAGTACTCTGCAAGTATAGGTCATGACCCCAGCACATCATGTCTTTTAGGAGTCACCCTGTCCTCACAACATTCCATGTATGGTAGTGTTTATTAAACATAATGGTGCTTCAGCAATACCTATGTAAAGAGAAGGCAGGACAGTGATGATTTTTTTAATAATTAAAAACATACAAATATAACTTTGGGAATTAATCACTTCATAAAACTTACCTTTTATTATGAGACTTCTGAGACTTTTAAGATTACAATATTACTATTCTATTATGACAGGGAGATACTGCAGTTTGGGGGACTTTTTTTATTTGAGAATTAGAGATTAAAATTATAATTCAGCTTAATGCTTTAACCAAGAACTCTCTGAAATACAGGACAAAGCTTGTAGCATGGGCTATACAATCCTTTAAAGTCATTTGTTTATATAGTGTGTATAAGCCTGCCCTCATTCTATATAGGTTTGAAGGTAACAAATTATGAAAAACAATGAGAAAAGTTATAAAAATAGAAATATACACAAAGTAGGGTTAAATTAGAATAGACAATCAAAGTTGGGAAGTTAAATAGAAATATGTGAAGAATAAGGACCCACATGAATGCTTGAAATAAGTTTTGATTTCAAGTTCCCTTAATGGCAATACGAAGGAGGAGATAAATCAGTTTACTAATTCTTCTTTTCTAGTTGGGTTTTGATAAATTCTCATTACATTGCCCAAGCCAGCCTGGGACTTACTAAGTAGGCTAGACTGGCCTTGACCTCACACTCCTGCCTCAGCCTTCTGCATACTCATACTACAGCCATGTAGCATCATACCTAACTTTCCTTTTATAAAGAAAAACACTTGGCAGGGCTAGCAAGAGGGCTCAAAGTGTAAAAATGGTTTCTTCCAAGCTTGACCAGATGGAAGACCAGTTTAATTCCCAGGACTAAAATTTTGGAAGAAAAACATTTCCTGGGCTCTAAAAGTATCTAGTGCAAGCAAGCTCACACTCTGTGGATATGCATAAGCATGCACACACATGCACATGGGTGTGCACAAACAAAAAAATGTAGCATGCTTAAAAAGCATCAGCTGGAAATAAGAGCACTTTCTGCTCTTGGAGAGGTCACTCAGATTTGGTTCCCAGTGCAAACATTGGTGCTTACAACTGCATGTAAGTCCAGGTCTTGGGGGTCCAACACCCTCTTCTGGCCTCAACAAGCACCAGGCATACATGTAGGACACTTACATACATTCAGGCAAAGCACATATATATAAATAAAAATAAACAAATCTTTAAAAAACAGAAAACATATACCCAAATAACTCCATATCCTACCATAGAGATTTATGAATTGCTGCTCTATGCACAATAGCAATGAAATTTTAACAGCCTAGACATCCACCAAAAGACACATAATGAAATTATACATATACACTATAGAATATTGTTCAGCTATAAAAAAAAAAAGAAATTTTCAGAAAAATAGATGGACCTGGAACTTATAAGTGATCCAAACTCAGAAAGAAGAAAACCACATGCTCTCCCTCATTTGCGGACATTAGTCTATATCATGTATGTGTAACAGATGTGAGGACACAGCATAACATTTAGAAAGGAGACCAAGCGAGGGTAAGGTAGGGTGCTAAGGAAGAATAATGCAGGCAAAAGAATGAGTCTCAAAAGAGGATATAAAGCTAATTAATTTCTAGTTTCAACTCCATCAGATTTTTTTTTTTGTGGATATGTGTATTCAACTTTCTATGTATTGAAGTAGCAACAACTATGTTTGCATTCCAAAAGAACAGATGTGATAGTCCTTTGAGGCAGCAGTTATGAAAGTTGGGCATACTATTTAGTTTCATTGACCATTAGTACAACAGATATTTGGGACACTTATCATACATTAAACACTACTATATAAACAGCACACAACAGTAATATCATGCTAAATTTATCACATCCTTAGCTTTGCCTCAGAATAACCTGGCAATGTAACAAGGTAATTATTATTCAAGTCTTATTTTCAAATGACAAAACTAAGCTCTTGAACAGTCGCATTACATGTTCAATGGTCCTTACAGATGGCAAGGCCAAGTCTTAAACACAGGTCTCCTAATTCCAAGGCCAGCATGTTTTTTCATCATGCATTCTGGGTGATGATAAGTGTGGCTTCTTCAACTCTTCTCATCATTTCTACACTTACCCTGCATAACCTGATCTCTCCAAGTCAGAAATTCTCTAAGAGTGACTGAGCTTGGAGAGATGCTGTGTTTATGATTATGTATGATAGAAAATAATTTTTACAGTGGACACATAAGGTGGTCTAAGTATGTTTGTGTAACATTGCTAAGAAAATTCCCATTTACATTTTAAATGGTAAAGAATGAAGTTTTTGTGATGGTAAAATGGTCGAGCAGGTAAAGGCCCTTCTCATGCAAGCCTGCTGACCTAAGTTCAAGCCCCTGAACCCACGTAAAGGTAAAAGGAAAGAACAGAGCCCATGAAGTTATCCTCTGACCTCTATACATATACTCTCTTATGCATGCAAATAAACATTCTGTGCACACACAATAAAAAATAATTTCTAAAATAAGAATGAAATTGCTGATCATTAGAAAAATCCTTCCAAGACCCCAAAAGAAAAACAGACACCAAAAAGAGATGTATAACACACAGGTTTATTAAATTATAAATCTGCTATCCCCTTGCTCACATCAACTTAACAAAACCACAGGATTATCTGTCAGTTCCTCAAACCTTTCCACCAAATCCATAACGATTACTAAAGGCCAGAATAAATGTAGTAAACCCTGCTTCTTGCCCTTTCATTAGACTCTCAACTGTGGTATAAGGCCATGGGCTCTGCGGTTCTGACTGGCTCATGATAAAGGGCACTGGCTGGCCATGAGGCCTGATGAGGTCCTGGGACACAGAAGCATCTTTTTTTTTTCCTTTGGACTTTATCAAGCAGAGAACAGGCAATTTATTTTGAGCCAGAAAAATAAAACATAATCTTGGGCCATCTGGTTCTGTAACACTCTATATTTGTTTAGAAAGGTCACTGTTGTCAAGTTATTGAATGTTATCTCTGGAATTGACAGGAAGAGGGAAGGTTTTGAAAGCAAGCCAGGAACACTAAAGCACCGGATATTAATGTGTAAAATTGTAAAATAGTATTTAAAAGGTTGGTCTTTAGTGATAAACAGACCACAGTTCAAATCCAAGCTTCACCATCTTTAAATGACCTGAGGCATGTCATCAGATTTCTTAATTCAATGTTCCCATCTATAAAATTTAAATAACAGTACCCTGATGGACAGGTACAGACACACACACACAGAGCATATAGATACATGTATGTAATTATCTCATTGTTACCATTTAAAATATAATAATTATAAATTTCAATATAATTCCGTTATAATTTTCCTTAGTTTTGTATGCCATTAAATGTTTACATTTGTCTACTTATTGTGCATGTATGTGTGTATGTTCATGTCCTTGTTATTTTGTATTGTCAATCTGACACACCCGAGTCATCTAAGAAAGCCTTGATTGGGGAATTGACTCAGTCAGACTGGTCTTAGGCATGTCTCCAGTGAACTTAATTTTAACTGATACAGGAAGCCCAGTCCACTGTGGGTGGTACCATCCCCAGACAGGTGGTCCTGAACAGTGTAAGCTAGATAGCTAAACATGAGCCAGAGAGCCAAAGAGCCAGCCAGCGAGCAGCACTCCTCCACGGTTTCTACTTCAAGTTACTAGCTTGAGTCCCTGCCGACTTCCCTGGTTGATGGAGTGTGTCCTAGGAGTGTAAGCCAAATCCTTTCCTCCCCTAAACGGCTTTAAGTCAGAGTGCTTTATCAGAGAAACAGGACAAAACCAGAACACAATCAATGTGTAGGGAGGTCAGAGGACAACCTGCAGGAGTCTGCGCTCTCCTTCTATGACATGGGTTCCAAACACCAAACTTAGGGTGTCAGGCTTGGCAGAAAGCACCCTTACCTGCTGAGCCAACTTGCCAATCTGACATGCTGGACATTAAAAATTTTTATTACTGTTATGGACACTTATTCAAAAAGCAAAATAGAATTCAAATACAGAATTATGGTCTGTGCTTGCACACCAATTATATGGGTTTGGAGTCTATACCTGATAAAAACAACAAAGAAAAAACAAAACTTTTAGGAAGAGAGAAAATTAGGTCTATGAAAATTCCATCCAACAATCTTCTTGTTGGCAAAAAAGCAATGTTTTCAATTCAATAGGCCAGACAGAGTCCAGGCCAATTTACAGATCCCAGGGGTGGCCAATACTTTTCTTAAACTTTAACAGACAGGATACCCATACGCAACTGTTTCCCCAATACCAAAGCAGTTGGGAGAAGCCTGGACTCTTGGGCTAGGAAAGGATTTTTCATCTTTTCCTTCTGTAAACTGTTAGCTGCTACAAAGCCCCCTGGTTGCTGATTTAACACTTCTCCCAGGAACTGCTACGTTCTCTAATTCCTCAATGATACTGTCCAGGGAGACCTGAGATTAAAAACAAATTTCAAACTCTGGAACCTAATGGCTACTAACAAATCTCTAAAATACGTACACTGGACTGGATAAATGAATCAAAGAAATGCACACACCTAAACAGAAAGAAGAAGAGTGGCTGATTATCCTTCATCTACCCAGCATGCTGTGTGAATTCACACCCACCACTTCCTCTCTAACCACACTGACCTGCTGCAGGGAAATTCAAAGTCCATAGTCTCTCTTAAGTTTGCATCTCATTTCTGATCCCAAATGCTCACATGTATGTTCAGTCAATATAGTAGTATTTGATCCTAAGCCTTGGGAATCTTGCTTTATTCTTACCTTCTCTGTATAGATTCAAGAAACAAAATTTCTTATAAGCACATCTTTCTGAAACTATAGTTCAAGAAAAGGTCCTTGGTCCCAATCAAAATAGTTCATTTATACTTTAAAATGCTAGTAGGAATGTATGTTTCATTTTTGTAATATAGTATCTGATTTTTCTACTTAATGTTCAAATTAGGAGAGGGAATATCAGAGCCAATCCCTTGTCAAGTACAAACCATGAGAGTGCAGCCACAATTTGAAAGTCCCTTTCCCTTGAACATTCCTGAAGAACACTGATTTCACAAGATGTCCCACACTAAACAAAGGACAGAGCTCTGTGGTAGAACATTTTAGCATGTAAAAGACAATACAGTTCTCAGGATCAATCAAATAAAAGGCTCTCCCCAAACACAGATTCATAATATTAATGAAGTCTTTGAAATAAAAGTCAAAACGATAAGTATTACCATCTCCAGCTTATAGGTCAGGTTTCACTCAGAATAAGAAACACATCTCAAAGCAGATCAGCCAACAAGTAGCACAGTCATTACTCCAAATGCACTTTTCCCTTCTTAACTCTCCTCCAACTACATAACATTATAGTACAATCCTTGAGATAGTAAAGAACAAGCTAGAAACCTCATCATACTAGAGGGCCAATGAATGTAAAGGTTTGAAAAATTTTTAAATGACCAAACTTAAATACTCCCAATAACTACACGGTTACAATCATGACCTTCAATGCAAACATCATAAATACCACCTATAAACTAAACTAATTAAATAGCAAGTCTACCAAAATTCTACAGCAAATTTTTGAGAACACAATCATACTTGGAGCATGAAACCCATTAAGAAAACATATTCAAAGGAAGACATAGAGCATGAAATGGAGATTACCAGGTTCAGAGAGCACAGAAGCAGTACATCAGTTATGCACTGAGTGAAGCCTCACAGATGGGGCATTTATGGAATGCTTGGAAAGGAAGCAGAAAAGAGATTCCAGTGATGCAAATCACCATTAACGAAGCTAAAGGCATAGACAAAACAGCAACTCTTTGCCTAGTGATGTCTTCAGGTACTACCTCATAAATTCCATATGAGGGCCATAGCTGTTAAACTATGAAGAAATCTACATGTTCAGTCTTACACATTCATTCTAGCATGTTTAGAACACCAGCCCAGCTCCAATATTCTACTTTTGGATCAGGAAACAACAAAATATTTGCAAAAACTGTAGGAAGCCACTCAAAATAACTATGTTCCTTAAGGGGGAAAAAAGGAAAGAACTGCTAATTTGTAGCATTACACTAATCATCTGAATAATGGCTAAGGTGGGTGCTATCGGAGCACCAGAAAAGAACAACTGTAATGAAGATGCGGAGAAAATGAAGTTGTTTTCCAGGACTTGTGGGCTACAAACATATGCAGTCACTATACATTTTGTGTCATATTTTTAAAATCTATTGAGAAGTATCTGACAAACTACTGCTCTATGAACCAATATGTTCCATAAGTAGCATTTCTCTTCAACAATTATCTGAGCATATTGTTTAATATGAATTCATATATTAACATTACCATAACCATATGCCGAAGCCTTGACAGGAGTGGAGACCGCTCAAGCAAGACGCATGTTTTCCCCGCCTCCACTACAAAGTGTACCAACACAACAAATCCAAAGAATTAAAATTTCTCCATGCGCCCCTGCTGCAGAAGGGGGAACCTAAAGCCCTACTGCCACCCAGAGAAGTTCCATACAAAGGAAGAGATTCACAGTTCTGACAGAGTAACTAACACGCACGCTTCCTGGATGTGGTCTCATCTTTTCGAAAAAACCATGACATTGTTTCAGAGAAAACAGAGAAATAAAAACTTTCCAGGATTGACAAAACTGTAAATAATTCCATTTCCCTACAAATTTCTGCTTCCTAATTTATCTTAATTAGGGTGGAGAGCACTGGAAATATGGCTCAGCAGTTAAAAGCACATACTGCTCTTTCACAGGATCTGAATTTGAGTCCAAGCACTTACATGTGTCACAATGACCTGTTCACTACAGCTCCAGGGGACCTAGCGCCCTCTTCTGGCATTTATGGAAACCTGCACTCATCTGCACATATCCTGTATCCCACACACACCAAGCATAATTTAAAATAAAGATTTTTAAAATTACAGGGAAATTACACATCATGTCTATAAATCTAAATGTCCTGTATGACTACTATCTTCATTTATGAGAATATGACTGAGCTATATAGTATCTTCAATTCCAAATCCTCCTTTACTGTGTTAAATACTTTCGGGTATATTTTCACATACCTGTGTTGTTTCTTTTACTATATTTCCTTTTATTCATTTTCCTAGTGGTCTCCCTGAGGATTACAATTAGTATTTTTCCTAAACTGTGTGTTAAAGCAAATTTTGTAAATTATGAACACAATTTTATAATTTTTGCATTAGCTAGCTGTAGTTTGGAGAAAATTAGAAGGAAAATTACATTTCATGTATTTTTTACCTGTCTTTCATAAATCTATTGTCACCTTTACAATTGCCCTTTATTTCATGTGACATCTTGTGGTCTGTTATTTGAACCATTGGGTCTCTTTACAATTACTTAGAGAGGTCTCTTAGTGACACTCTTCTAGTTTTTGCTTATTTGGAAGTGTCTTTTTTGTTTTTGTTTTTTTGGTTTTTGGTTTTTGGTTTTTTGGTTTTGTTTTGTTTTTTTATTTATTTTATTTTTTTGAGACACAGTTTCTCTCTGTTACAGCCCTAGCTGTCCTAGAACTCACTCTGTAGACCAGGCTGGCCTCGAACTTATAGAGATCCCCTGTCTCTGCCTCTCCAGTGCTTGGATTAAAGGTGTATGCCACCACTGCCCAACATGTCTTCCATTTTTTTTTTTAAGCTGGACACAAAGCTCCTGGCTGACAGTCATTTCCATTCAATGCTGCAAAAGTCTTCTAACTTTACTGTAAGTCAGGTGTTAGTCTTACTGAGGACCCCATGTGAGGGAAGTCACTTTTTCCTGCTGCTTTCAAGGCTTTCCTGCCACTCACTTTCATAAAAGTAAATGTGTATCTAGACATGTGTAGCTTAGTATTTATCCCATTCAGATTATGCTGAACTTCCTGAATATGTAAATTAATACATTTCAACTTACTTGGGAAATTTTCTGTAATTATTCCTTTAAATATTCTTGCCTTTCTCTTCTTCTAGAGCTCTGTTTATGCCTATGGTAGTACACGAGATGGTGTCTCAAGTTTTTTCTCGCTGTTTTCTGTTTGGGGGTAAGTTTCTCCTCACACTAGATGGTCCCTGTCAGCACAGCTCCCAGTTGGCTGCTTGCCCTGTCAGCTTATCTATGCCGTTGTGCCCCTTTGAGAACACCTTTGCTTTTAAACTCCAGAATACTTGGGTGGCTATTTTTAAAATTTGTATCATTGTTTTCTCTCTTGATAAAACACCATTTTCTTTCATTTAAGTCCTTTAGACATGTTTCACTAAGTTCTTTGTGGCTCACATAACAGCTAACTTTACAAATCTTTTAAATATAGTATCTAGATGCCAGATCTGGGCATAGTAAAGCACACCTACAATTCCAGCACTCCAGAGGCAAAAATAGGGAGATCGTCCTAAATTCCAGTCCAGCCTGGTCTACCCAGTGAGGTCAAAGCCAGCTAAGGATACATAGGGAGACCCTGTTTCAAGAAATCAAAATCAATTAATTAAAATAAATATTGACTAGCAAAGTTTTCTGTTGGCAGTTTTTGTTTAGCTGTTTCATTTTTTCCTGTGTATGTATTATTTCCTGTGACAGAAAGGCCGTACCTGAAAGTCCAGAAAACTCCAATCCAACCAAAGCAGAATGGTGTGACAAACCAAAATTAACTGGATACCACAAAGCCACCTTCATTTGCATGATGGAAAGCACATGGATAGAAACTGCAGCAAAATGGCTCACCCACCCACACAGGACTCATCCCCTGAATCTAACTACCATATGCAAACAGTTCTTTAATTACTGCCACGCTACTGCTCTAGCAGTGTATTAAACTCTTTACTTCTGATCTAAAAGGTGAATTCTTTCACCAACTTGATAAATTCCCTGACATATTTTCTATTTCTTTGCAGTTTAAATATTTTGTTAAAAACTGGGTATTTTATATAGCATATTTTAGTGCATGGATGTATGAATCTTCCATTTTCCTCCCAATGTATCTGGAATTTTTCAAATTGTGCTAACTTAGCACTTTTATAGATTCTATTACCTATGAATGGCCACCAACTTTTCTGTTAACTTTTCTTTTTAAATTCCTGATTTCAATTTCTAAGCAAGGCTTACTAGCGGTCACACTTGTGTAGATATAATAGTGTTCATTAACTGCTCGGATCATTTCAAGTGCCTCAGTTATGCATGGTCCATCCTTTTTCAACAGTATCTTTATGAAATGCCAACTCCAGCTTTCAAGGGCTTATAAACCCTTGCTTTCACTTCCTAAAGACACAGAGCCTCAAGATCAGTCAGAGGTGACATTTTCAGATCTTTCCTAGGCCAGTATAACAACGATATGTATTAAGCAGACTTTTAGATATCAAGGAACATGTCAGAGCTTTCTAACATGCTATAACTGGCTAGTTCTCCAGGACTTCCTTTAAAATTCCTAACCAGGCTCTGGTTTGTACCAAATGAAGTTACAGCCTAGATCTTGCCAAGGGTTGGCTATTGTCTCTAATGCCCTGGAAAATGAGCTTTTTCTTTCTCCAAGCACAGTTCAAGTCAACCAACTAGCCAAGTGCTCTCTGAACAGTTTTCCCAGGGAGCTGCAAGTTCAGACAAGACACTGACTATGCTCTTGGGACAGAGGTTATATTTAATAGAGTTCCAAAGGCAGAAAGATTCACATTCATTCATATTCTCATTCTCTCCTTCCCCCTTATTCAAACTTGCTCAGTTGCCAGATTTTAGTTATACCACTAGGATAGAGCAGAGGGGAGATGGGAATATCATTAAGTTCCACAGACCTCACTGTCTTTCAAAGGTTCCATCATTTTCTCTTGAGCAGTCATTTTTTTTTTTAGTGTATTCTCCAGATTTGTCAATTATCAGAATCCAAACCGAGAGAGAGAGAGAGAGAGAGAGAGAGAGAGAGAGAGAGAACATTGTTCTCCGAGGGAGTAAAAATAAGCCTATATGCAAAGACTTAGCACAATGCACCTTTTCTTTTCTATTAAAATCAATGTGGTTTGGGGTCTTTGCACTGACAGCATTCCAATTTCTTTCTATAAAGAAAGACTCCATGACAAAGAAAAACTGTTCTATCTTACCTTACGTGGCAAATCCAATTCAACTGTGACAGAAAGGAATTTATAAAACAAACAACAACAATAACAACAACAACAAAACCACAGAAATCAGAGGGAGGAGGTCAAAGAAAAGAAAATAGACTTAAACATAGTAGACAGCCCTACAAGAGACAACAGAGAACCCAGAGAGAAGATATCCCTAAGTCTCTTCACAGCAGCTATCCCTCCCAAGATTCCTCTGGAGAGACTCAATACAGAATAGGGTTTACTTCAGATTTACACAAGTTTAGTCAATCATGTGGAGTTGAAGTCAAATAAAGAACTTGTGGAAAATAATATTTCTATTTAACATTATGCTTATATAAGTCACATTAAGATCAAAACTATCAAGGAGGCCAAAAAAATTCAACACCTGTTCAAGAATGTTGTTGGGTATTTTTTCTGTTGTACAACAAACTAAATCAAGACTAACTGGCTTAGGATAATTCTCATTTTATATTCCATAGTTCCACTATTGGGCATAGCTCAGAGAGGCCTTCTATCTTACAAGTGATCTTATGACTGCTTCTTGCTTGCAGGTGAGACACAGGCAAAACGAAGAGACTAGGTAAATAGCTAGGTTTCACTCTCCAGATACTTCTCAAGCCTCTCCCTGTCCATTTGGCCAGTTTTCTACATGGGCTTTCTTTTTCTAGAAGGCCAATGAAATCTGTTACAAAACTCAGTCTCCTAAAAACACAAACAATGAAGCTGCCAGGCCATCCTAAAGAAATTAGACTAAAGCAGCTTTTAATTCTACATTGTGTTTGTGAGATATTCATTTTCATATTTGTTAAAGCTTAAATGGAAAAGAAAAGGACTTTGCAAGAGCTCTGAATACCACCAACGCAACCAATTACTGAAATATTAAGGCAAATGTTCATGTGATCTGAATGGAATCAAATATAAGAAACTCTTGAATTGGCAAAGTTGAATGAAGACCAAAAATTATAGTCAGAGTCTATGCTCTGTTCCTTCTCACAGTGAGTGTCAAGTGAAACTCAATAAATCACTCATAAACTGAACAACCTTGGACAAGTAATTAATCTATCCATATATCAGCTCTTCATTTATTCAGTAGGCAAAATTATATGTGCTCTATTTTACAGGAATGTGGTATAAACAAATAAGACAAGGAAATGTTTTAAAAGCCACAAACTGTTATAAAATATATGACAGTATTATTTACCTGAGATCATGCTAAGTTCAATAAGTCTAGATATGTTCCATTGTAACAATAAGTTATAATCATAATTATCTCATGCCAAATATTATACATTGGCTAAAATTACACCAAATTTTACTACAGATAATCAAGAATACTATAATTTCTTGTCCAATTATATATCAACTAGTAAGTGGGAAAGCCATCAATAATCTTTAAAATATACTAGACCTTCTAAATATTTGTCCTCTACACTAAAAAGCAAAGGTAAGATTATATGGCTTAAATGCAAGATAACTTCAAACTAAATTTCACCCAGTTGTTATTTTTTTATAACCATATTCTTACATGCATCTACTATAACTGTAATCACAGTGTTGTGGTTTGAATGTATAATGTCCCCCATAGGCTCTTGTTTAAACTTTTGATCCCCAGCTGGAAGTGCTTTTCCAGAAAGTGTGGCCAGGAGGTAGAGCCTCACTGTTGAAGCTGGTCACTGGAGGGGACTTAATGTTTTATAGAACACACTTGAGGTTCACCCTCAGCTTCCTGGGCATGGATACAATATGACTAACGAGCCCATTGCTCCTGCCAGCATGAGTTCCAATCCTGAGTCCATGATGGACCATATCCCTCTGGACTGTAAGCTAAAATAAACTCTTTCTCCCTTAAATGACTCTTTCAAGGTATTTCATCAGAGCAACAGAAGAGTAACTCAGACAGAAATTATGACAAGTGGGGCTGTTGCCCTGATAAACTTCACCAGGGTGAATCTAAAGCCTCCAGACATGGTTTATGGGGGAAATGTAGAAGAGTTTGGAACTTTGGGGGGGAAGCCCTAGAATGCCATAAGCAGAGCTTAAGTGGGCCACTGTAGTGGGAGTTTTGAAGATAAGAATGCAAACAAACATGTTGACTGTGAGGCCTGGCACATAAAGTTTCAGAGGCGAACAAGGACACTACTGGGATCTGGGCTAGTGGTCAATTGGGTTATATTTTGTTGAAGAATCCTGGTGGCAGTCTGCCAGTGTCCCCAGAACCTAAGTGAAGCTGAATTCAAAACTGATGACCTCATTTGTTGGATGGAGAAAATCGAGCAACAACACTGAGACTGTGGCACGGTTATTGCTCACTGCCCTCACTCAAATGTGCAGTCAAAGAGAGCAACACACAGAACAAAAACCAATTAATGGCAAAGCAGCTGTAGCTCTTTACAGACATCAGCATCATTAAAGAAACCCTGCTCAGCAGTGGGACAATAAGAAGGAGACCCTGAAGGCAGACTGCACCCACGAAAGGCTCAGCTTCAAAGGAACACACCTGAGCTGAGAGTGCCACGGGGCTCCCTGGTCCTGAAAAGCAACAGAAAGAGAAACTAAGGCACAGAGAGACAGACTTTCTTCATTGCAGTGTGTCACCTTATACATCTATAAAATGGGTTCCCATCTCAAAGCATTCTTCCCTCTTTTAAACATCTAACTTTGCTGGGTGTGGTGGCAAATGCCTGTCAACTCAGCATTTGAGAGGCCAAGGCAGAAAAACTGAAAATTTTAGAGCAGCTTAAGCTCCACAGTGAGGGGTCCATGCCAGCCAGGGATAGAGTGTGACCCTGTCTCAAAAAAATAAAATAAAATGATAAATAATAATAATGTCAATAAACATACTTACAACTAACCTTTATCCCATGGTTTTCATAAGTCCTAATAGTCATGTTATAATATAGGAACACCAGCTGGGAACAACAATAAACTTACACATTTACATGCAAAGAAGTCATTGGAACAAAAACCACAAAAGAGCACAGCAAATTTGTGTTCCTGTATATGTGTGTCCTTGAGATTAAACCAAGGGCCTTCTGCACAGTAAGCGCATGTTCTAGTCACATCTCTAGGTACAACATTTTTTAAGTGTTTTTAAAAAATGAGTTTTAATGACATTCTAGCTTGAAAGTAATTAATCAGTGACAAAGAAGTGCAAAATGAATGAATCTATATAATTAAGAAATCTTGAAATTTAAGAGGAGAAAGAAAAAAAAACTGCCCCAAGGACAATGTACTAAAGGTATAAATGGAAAAGTAAAACCAATGAAAGAAATACTGTCTTACTATATTTGGTAATATCACAGACTATTAAAAACTGGGTGATTTATAAAAAGAAGTATTTCTGGCCTGTGGGATGGCTCAAAGAGGACAGAGCTGACTTCCACTCCTGCAGGTTGTCCTCTCACTTGTATATTCGCAGTATGGTCCATGCATGTGTGTTCACACACTCAAACACACTCACTAAATTGACTAATTATTGTGATTTAAAAATATCATTACTAATGATGGTTCTGTGGACAAGGAGTCCAAGGTGGAGAGGGATGAACACGGATGTTCCCCACAGGCTCTAGACTTCCTCCCAAGTCACCCCAAGGCAGAAAGCAGAAAGGAAGGACTGTAAAAAGCAAGCAACACAGTCAGGGTCCAGATCACTTTTATTATAACACATTCTCATAACTATCCCATTTCTGACAGGACATAAACATTAGGTCTATTGTCAATCACGTTTTGACTTTGGGAGACCATCAAATCACAGCAGATATGGTATGCCTTATAAAGTTATTTGTCATTAGTCAAAGAAATACAAGCCCATGATATTTTTCAAGTGATGTGCAAATTTTTAACTAAAAAGATTGATAACACCTAGTATCAGAGAACCAGCAAAGAAATATAACATTAAAGTATGATTATTGGTAATAAAAAGTGACATAAGTTTGCTAGAGAGTTATTTTTCAATTGATAAAAATATTCCCAAGTACTTACCTTTTATGAAGTAATTCTATTATTAAGAATTCTTATTAAAGAAATAATTAGATGCGTAAACTTGGTATACAATTAATAATTAGTACCAAAATTACATAGGATACCATCTATATATGTAGAGAATTGCTTCAGTAAACTGATATAGTCATACAATGCCAAAAAGGATATAAAAATTAATTCATTGTCATAGAAAAATTATTCAAGAGGAGTGTCAAACTTAAAAAAATGTGTATTTTTGTTGAACTAATGAACAAAAGTTACAGACAGGTGTAAAAAAAAAAAAATCCTGTTTTATACCCCAGAACTCATTATGAGTTTAGATATATATATACAAATGTTGATAGTAATGTTATCAGCTCAGTTCTAAAACTAAAGACTTAATCATTTAAATGCACAGTTACTAAGCCATATTAGGTCAGCATTCT